>NW_022719437.1:214248-231147 GCF_011630105.1 Anneissia japonica
CCCCTATTGCTGAATTCTAGATCCGCCACTGCAATGACGACCATCTCTCAGTACCTAAATGCATTCCAAAATGATTGATGTTAAAATTTATTTCTTATTTCTATGACAGTAGGAAAAAAAAAAACAATAAGAAAGCTTATTTAAGTGTGTCGGGTGCACGATGACCCCATTTGGCCCCAGGATTGTCATACACAGTTTAGGGGATTCCCTGTCTGAGTACAGTAGTCGCTTTTATATATAATACTATAATATATCAAATAATCTAGCTTATTAACTGACGTGATGTTGACACTGAGTTTACGATAAAGTTAATTAACCTTAATCTTTTTCTTTTCTCTCTTTGAGGCTGTTCATAATAATATTTATTTTTCTCACGTCTTCTTGGGTCTTTCCTTATTCCGTTACAATTCTTCTTTTTTTTCCAATTTACATAATTAAATCCTCGTATTTACTTTATTAAAAAAATGCATGTTGTAATTTAATTATTTTAAAAGGATGTGAATAAACGTTTATTCGATTGATTTCCAAATTTCTGTATAGGTGGCCATTTGGGCGAAAATAGAAAAAACTGTCGCCATAAGAACAAATATTTCGTTAGGACAATTTCATGCAAGTAACGTTTAAATCCATTAATGCGAAGACAGAAAATCCATCCTGTAAAGACAATAGAAATCCAGGTACTGTGTACAATTCACGTAAAATATAACTCAAAACAAGCAACGCATAAATAACGCGACGTAAGATTAAACTCACAATAAAACAATAATTAACATAAACAGTATCAACTTGGTGGTTCACGTGGAGGTTTTAATATCATGCTTTCTAATTATGTTAAATCCTACGGTGTGTTTCCACTTTATAGGTTAAGAAAAAACTTATGTTTGTTATAAAGTTTAACTTTATAGGTTTTAAAAAACAAAATTACAAAAATAAAATTACCAATTACCAATATACCAATTATAGTAATAGGTCTATCAGACGTTGGCTGTAATACTAATGATTTATTTGAAGGAAGATGTGGAAATATGTTGAAAATGGTTTATATCGGTCATAATGAGTTAACTCGGCCCAGTCAACATCATGCCATATCAGCTAGAAGCTTTGATTGATATGCAATTGCTGTACTCAAAAGGGAAACCCCCCTCTATGACATTCCATGGGTTAGTAGGTTTATCGTGCACAACATCCTTGATATATTAGGATGCAATATTAAGGAACTTGATGGTAATTTTTGATGGTCATCAGTGTGGTAAGCCTATTTTATTATAATCATTAATGTTACTGTAAGTATTATAATTACTTTTTATTCCTAAAGTGTTTATTATTACCATGATCTGTAACTTTCTATCCTTATGTTTTGCTGGGCTTTATGGGAGGACGTCAAGTACTCTGTATTGAATAGACCCGAAGCTTAAAGAACAATAAAAGAAAGAAAGAAAGTAAAGCTGACCATGTTATATTGTGGTGTCATCTGGACGGTAGATGGCGTTCTCGCACATGATCAACTGGCAATATAGACGACTGAGTAGTGGAACATTAGCGTTTCTTTGCTCATGTTTCCCCCTTATGTTGTTTCCCCATCTACGGATGCCACTACGGTATAACCTCGTCAGCTGACATACCGGCTTGATTTTTTTTATTCGCATCATTTACACAAAAAGCAAAGCAAATTCCCTTTTCCTTATAAGGACAAAAGTTGCCTTCATTAAACCTTTAATTTTAAGTGACTATGACACCCAATGGTCCCTGGAAAATCTATACGGGAGTTTACCTACATGTGCATAATGTTTATTACATGTTATATCCGCATTCTTACTCCTAGCAGAATAGTATAAATACTCCGTCGGACTCTGAAAGAGACACAAGTTTCAGTATTCCCTCACCGACGACAAAATATCGAGACTCAAAACTGACATACAGTACCTAAACAGTAAGTTGACTTTTTCTAATGCTTTTGACAATAGATTTTTCTAATTTTGTGTGTTATCTATTATGTCTATTTTACTGTATGTTTCCAGATTATACCGTGATGACAAAGTTTACACTATAGGCTTTTAATGCTAAATTAATACTAAATTCTAAAACTAAACTTGTACTTTTACTTACTTACTGGACAGCATCATACATTTCTTCACTTACTGCCCGACTTGCGAAAAATTTCCATATCTTTTTCGGTCATGTGCTCCAACCGTTGCTTCCCTAACAGACCACCTATACCCCCAGTTTTTCTAGATTCCGTTTGATTGACATCTTTCAATGTGGTTTTAGGTCTTTTGGTTTGTTTTTTCCATGTGTGGGGTTCCAATTATAGAGAAGTTTGCGAATCCGGTTACTTGCCATGCGCATCAATTGGCCCAAACCATTGTAGCCATACGTTTTCTCAAAATAGATGTGAGTTGTAAATATAATACCTTTGAGATGAACATAATCTTTTAGATATTGAACAGGTTTACTTTCGTTTCGATTTGAATAATTTTATTAATAGTCAAATGAAACGAATTAACAAGCTAGGTCAGTAAATTTACTAATATAAGGTATAGTTACAGGCCTCGGTTTGTTATAATTAATTTAGTAATTTATGAATATCAGTCAATCAAATTGTGTCTTTCATGATGTGTTTTTTTTTTCTTTATGAAATCATTTGTACTGTCTAGAAAGGTATACATTTCTATTTCCCTTCCTATTTATCCTCAATCCTAATAACTAGTCGTGTTCAAAGACGGGCTATACTCGATAAACTTCTTCACGTCACTTAATTGTACCACATTGTAGCAAGAGGATTGGTAGTGTGTCATACTCAGTTTATACTGCCCAACACTGAAATAACATTCCTAATGATATTAAGAACATTTATAATGGTAATACTGTATTGTTTTGCCTTTGTTATGTTGATGGCGTTCCATAGACTGTATTTTGAGTGGCCTGAGATGATTTTTTTTTCTTTTTCCCTTTTTTTTTTTCTTTTCTGGAACTGATGTAATTGATCGATTGCTAAACTAATTAAAATTTGGAGGAATCTAGGCTTGCGCTTTGCAAACTGACGGAAAGGCGCATTATAAATTCCCAGTTACAGTAACGATGTGGAGATAAACGATTGAAAATTTACGAGTGAAAAACTAAAGAAGTGATTTTTGGCTTTAGGATCATTTTAAATCAAACCCCGGAACCCATCTCCTGTTTTACATATCAATAATAAAACTGTTTTGGTCTATGGAGTAATTTGGTTTTGTAGCATTTGAAAATCCAACCTCCATAATGTCCAATGTCGTTAAACGAAAGTAAATTCACGACAAGTACTAGCAATATTGGACGATAATAATCATTAACTCAATATCAATTTTTAAGATTAGGTAGAAGTCTTATGTCCTTATTCTTAAGAATACCAGGGATAGAGCTACACTTGCAGGATAAACAAGTGTGTTTTTCAGATTCTTTTGTTCTGTATTCTATCAGATTTTTAATGAATTGGCACAACTAATTATTTGCCAGTAGATTCAATTACACTTTTATATGATTTATATTTAATTGATGTTCTATGTAATAACTAAACTTTAAACAAATGTATGGCGAACTAAATTTCCGAAAGTAGAACTAACAGGAACTATAAATCATTGTCCTTTTTATGTGTTTGTAACAAATTTGAGGTACTAATAATTAGCCTGTTACTTTGCATAATTCGACTTGAATGTTTTATTTTTTTTCTTTTTTTTTTAGACTATGGATACAGTATTAAAATCAGTGGTTATGTGTCTATTACTTGCCTGTGTGTATGGTGCGCCTGCAGACACTAAGGGTAAACCGGTGGTCAAGGTAAAGACCAGTCTGACACATTTAATTAACTCAGAATACTGTTGATACCGCAGTCAACGTCTGCTTAACAATGTTTTCTTTTCATTTCGAATTTATTATATAAAAAGTTTTTTGTTTTTAGATTGTTTTAAAGGTAGGCCTACTTTTAAAAGTTTAAATTTTATATAAGAAGCAACCTTCTCTATCACTGCTCAAAGTCTGAAATAATCTTTGTTTTAGGTTTGATATGACGGATAATATCTAAATGCGTTCTCTTATACACATCTTGTGTCATACTCATATATATGAAGAAGGCGTGTCCACGTGTGTTTCGAAACATATGTAGAATATAATATAACGTAACAGCAAAGAAACTCAAATACGTAAGATGTTGACTTTAGAAACACTAAAATTTTTTAGGCGAATATTTCGGCTACTCCTGTAACTTTTGTCAACGCTTGACATAAAATGAACATATATATATAGTTTCACATTAGGTTTGGAGCCAACTTGTCGCTATTAAGGCGATTATCATTCCATTGGTGTACGGAGACCTTATGGTACATGTGCAGATCTAACCGCCAAGCACTTTCTCTCAAGCAGCCGACTGAAAAACTAAATACATGGAAACCATAGTAAAATATATTCATAGGTTTGTTTCGTAGCACAGTAAAGACGATAAAACAAATAGATAAATAATAACAACAATGCTCGAATAGGAACACGATGAATAATCGTGTCAAGCATACTATAGCTGCCTTTCAACGAAACGTTCCATATTTTCAGTTTCCATGTGATTTCCAAACTCGTCTGTGGTCATAAGCCAGGGATGGAAAGATTTCTATGAATCAATGAAATGAAATCACATATATCGTTTTATTTAATACTGATAAAGGTTGAGAAAACTTTCGATGTTGAAGGGCGCACTTTGACTGAAACTATGGAACAAACTGATGACGGGATTATAATAGATGTAGAGGCTCAACAAGGGTCCAGCGCTTTGACAGTGTTCACTGACCTCACTCATGTAAGTATTACCGGCAATATCTAAAAACATGGCGGTGGTTTTGTTGAAGTTCATGTAGTTTTGTACATTTAAGTATCGGTTTAAATAATTATGCATTAAACAATTGCATGGCATTTTAAAAGCGTGTGATTTTGTACCTGAAAAATGCAATAGTTTAATTAATGTATTCTATGCAAATTGTTTGAGAACAACAAAGATAAATATATTATTAATAATAACAACACAAGATAATAGATTACAAGATACATGAAAACATTGGGATAAAGGTAATGATGATGATGATGATGATGATGATGATGATGATGATGATGATGATGATGCTAATGATAATAAGTACGGTATGTTAATGATGATGAAATATAGATATGATAATGACAATGATGTAAATGATTAGGATGATGATGTCGAAGGTGAACCTTGACAAAAAAAATTAAATAAAAATTTAAAAAAAAAAACACGGTTTCAAGACGCTATTAAACCACTAAACAATAACATGCTATCTAATGAACAATCGCGAACGCTTTGGCGTGAAAGGTGCGCGCCCCCAATCAGTATACAATGAATAGTTTGAGCTATAACACACTAATTTTTTTCTCTCATTATTTTACAGGGACTACTCATCCATCGACACAAAAGCGATGACTCTTGTTATATATCCAGCCTTGCAGATTACAACGATACAGCATTGGTACGTCATCATTTTTACTTTAACTAGACCTACTTTTTTGTTATACATTCCGTACATATACAGCGTCTCGAAGTCAAATATGCGACAGGAAAGATAGCCATGTTTAAAAAGTGGAGAGACGCTTTCTTATTTATTCTGCGCGTGGTTGGAATTATTATTATATTATTAGTATTATTGTTATTATTATTATTATTATTTTTATTATTTTACTATTATTCATTATTATTATTATTATTATTATTATTATTATTATTATTATCATTTCAACTTTCAATATATATATTTTGATATCACTTTTTAAACAGTGACACTCAACATTTGTGGGTGCACTCAGTAATAAATACAAACATATACAAGTACAATATAAAAAAGGGACTTAAGAGCTACTTAAAACAAATTACATTAATTCGCCTACCCTGCCACCCACTCTGGTCAAGAATTCCCGTTGGTTACAATATAATGAAATTAAAGGTACCATATATCAAGGTTAGATTTATGAAATTATGATAGCTATACAAATTTTACAATATGAACAGAAAATATACTTAAATAAATAATGGTGTATGTAAATATATAGGCACATATAAATATGTATGTATACGCATAAAAAATGACATATTCTTACACATGCACATATAAATGAAGTAACACATAATATAGTATTAATAATATCTCTAAAGAAATTAAACTTGTTATCTCATTTCAATAGTTGTTTTAATTTCTTTTTTATTTAATATAAAAATAACGCTAAAAAGAAAAGATCGACGTTTCGACTCCTTCATGGTGTCATTTTCAAGATCAAATGGATGAAGTTTAGAATATACAGCAACTATAATCAATAGAAAAAAGCTAATCTACAATGTCAAAGTTTATAACAGTGGGATATTAATCCCGGTGTTAGATAAAAAGCTTTGCTTTGACACATTGTTTATTCAGACTGGGTTTTAATTGTCTAATAAACAGCATTTCATGAATGATATAGTCAAATTTGTCCCTACATTTCTTTCAAATGCGGAAACATGACTCAATACTGCTTGGGCTGATATGATGGTCCTTAGCATGTTGTCCTAACAGAAATCTTTTATGTTCAGCAATACGTTGGTAGAGGTGTCGCTTTGTTTATCCGACATAACTTGCATCACACAAGCCACATTTAAATCTGTACACAACACACTGCTGATTTAGGAATGTAGATTTTCTTTCTGTTTTCTTAATTTCGTCACTTATTTTTCTGCTTGTGAAAACAGGAAAAATGTTTTGGTCTATTTTGTTGCTTAGTTGGCGTAGTTGACGCTTAACTGAGTTGGCAGATTTCTGGTCTTTGAAGGGTAGGATAATTCGGATGGGCATTTCCTTCTCGTCGGCTTCACTATTACTGAATTTATTCAGTAATAGTGATGAGGTCATCCGTGTATTCAAGGCGTTTGAAAATCCTTCTTAGGTGATTACATTCCTCGTTGAATAAGTGGCTGGATGATGATAGTTTGTAGGCCCGATTCAACATGGTAATTAAAAGTGTCTCCTGGTGCTTATTGTCTACATGGCTTCTATAGTGTAGAAGTAATCCTGTGTCTGATGGCTTCCTATAAATGCGTGTGTGTAACTTGTTAGAGTTAGATAGGAAAGGAATAGAATTATTCACAGCAGTTTCCATAGTGAAGTTTATGGCAGGATGAATGTTGTTGAGCAAGTCAAGAAATTGCATGGCAGATTCTGTGTTAGGCATAAATACCAGAGTATCATCAACGTATCGCTTGTAATATTTCGGTATTTGATTGCTAGATTCAAGGCGTTCTTCAATATTGCACATGAATGCATTTGCCATAAGTGGACCTAAGGGTGATCCCATTGCTACTCCATCGATCTGTTCATACAAGTTACTTTGAAATTTAAGAAGCTGGTCTTTAGTTGCAATATTAAGAAGAGTAAGGAGGTCCGGTTTACTTAAGTTGAGTCCATATGTGACATTATAAACCAGTTGTCAGTGAAGGTTTATCAGCAATAATTTGAATTGTCTCATCCAATGATGGAACATTAGTAAATAAGGAGGAAACATCATATGATACTGATTCGGTGATCATTTGCGTTCATATCTTTCTCCTTATTAGTAATTTCTTTTTTGTTTAACCAAAATGTAAATGTACTCACTTAAGTGAGTGGTAAACATCATCAGTTAACGGACCCCGACGATCTGACCATAAGACGGATGGCGCACGTCATCACGCTACATCTGCGATGACGTAATGACGATAACATCACATCAGTTAACTGATAAATTTCGCCGTAGAAGGACACAACGTCGTGAGTACATTTAAAGTTTGGTTAAACAAAAAAGAAATTAAAAATAGTCATCATAAAAATCATGAAAATGATAGTAACTGTAATGTTAGGATTATTTAAAAAAAAAGAAAAAAGAATTATCTTATAATTTTAGGGAGGTAATATTGATGTTATTGGGTATCTCTTTTGCCCATGCTTGACATATATATTGTTTACAATTTAAGTAGAACATTTTGCCTAATGTTACATTTTTCATATATATATTATATTGTCAATCATTAAGTGTAACGTTATGTTTCTTGCGAACCGGTACTAAAATTTTCCCAATATTTCATCAACCCATTTTCAAGAAGACTGTGTAGAGTTATCTCTTATTTATGGCAGGCCAAATTATTAGAGATATCTCTATTAACAATAGAGATATCTCTATTGTTATAATAGGGATATCGCTATTGTTAATAGAGATATCTATATTTTCGATTAAATGTTCGGCCGGCCATACTTATTACAATTGAACCATCACATTTTAATTTTAAAAAAATGTTGTATAGTTTCTATCTTGATATTACGATATAATTTACAAATGCCTGTATTCTGAGTTGACCATGTTTTTCGGCCTCTTTGGTCTGGCAAGCTTCATCTTGCTATACACTTTTGATTAATACCTTTAAAGTTGGTATTGATAATAATAATAATAATAATAGGCCTAATATAATAACCATCAAAATGGCTAACCGACTTTCGTATGCTTTAACCTGTTGAAGTACGACTCTGCATTCATATAGTGTGCAAGATAAATAGTTAGTCAACCTAAATAACATCATACAGAGCCCCTTTCTGAATATTTATTTAGGTTTTTTATTTTATTGTTGAGATATGGTATCTTAAATTTTCAAATTTTCTACTGATTTTTTTACACTTTCAACCATATAGAGCTTACATATTTTGTAGTAGACAATCGCATCATAGAATGCGAGTTTCCATTTTTTTGAAAATTCACTTGCTGTTTCTAAAAATTAGTTTAAATCTCGTTTATTATTCCCATTAGGCACCACGTCGTCTGCTCAAAACAGACTACCAATTGTAATGTTAAGAATATTCTATTAAAAAATAGTTTGCCTTCAATCACAGCCACTCACGACGCCATCATTGTGACTTAGCGCTTTATTGCAACCAAATCAAAACACACTGCGTTGTAGCTAAACGTCACATCCTATTCAATCAAAACAATGCATTGCTGCAGCCAATTGGTGATTGTGGTTCAGACTGTTAGCTATTCCCACGGTCATGACGTCATGTTGTTTGAGCAACTTTAAGAATCATGCATCATATATAATAACATAACAAATTACTGTTGATTGACGGAAATTGTTGACTTCTGATCAGAAAAATTAATTTTGTAATATCTCTGCACACAATATCTCCTGTAATTGTACTGAGTGACCGTGGGTACCACTTAGTGACAATTTTGGCTAATTTTACAAGTAAGTGTACTGAATGTCCGGGTACAGCTTAGTAACTTTGCAAGTTTAAAAAAATATGCAATAATAAATTGCGTCCAATATTTGACACCGAGAATTGACTGATCAATCGCATAACATCTAATTTCTCGCTACAATTGTGTTGGTCATTTCAGGCACAAGAAAACCCCAAAAGTGTTTTCAAGTACAGACTGGAACCAATTTCAGAGATCAATCGTCAGTACTTCAGGTACACTGCTACCGACTCGATGAAACGCATTTGCAGTGGCGCTGGAAACATATTATGGAGTGTAATCCACGCAGATGCTGAAAACGAAACGCGACAGAAACGCCACGAGTGCACTTACAAATGCTCGACTTGGTGTTTTATCATCTGCAATACTAAATGCGAATTAACATGTTGAGATTAAAATAGTTTGATTTAATCATTTGATATAATGTAATGTGCTTTAGCTTGATATCTTTGGCCGCAGCTCGATTTTATAAGAAAAATATAAATAATTTATATAAATAAAGTGAATTAATAACCTTGTTAGATATTTCCCTTGTTGATCGTGCTGATCATATTATTCACATTTTAAAAATAAAATTCCTATCAATATTAAATATTTATTTTTGTTAGCATAGACGTTTTCCTCAATGTACTACTACTAAGCCTATTATAAAAGAAAGATGTGAGAAATGAAATAAGAAAACATATGTTAAAATTTTGATTACATTCAAAATTGCAAGTTTTGTTTTAGGCTCTGGTGTAAAAAAAATGTACAAAATCAGCAATTAAGCATTTTACTATAAAAACGTCCATGATTTCTTTTTCTTAATAAACGCTTGTAAAATGGCAGTCCAATCAGCTTGCAGCTTTGTGTCTTTTCAAATGATCTGTTGTAGTGGTTCAAACTTTAAAAAAACAATAATTTACATATAATATTATATAGCTGTTTTATTCGACAATATCGCAAGAGAGTATACACTTTGTTTGTCTACGTTTGATTACTCCTCAATGCGTTATTAAACGTTGGGGCGCTTTAGGTCATTTGTATCTTTAGAACAGCTGAGGAAAATTTGGTAAAAAAGCTTTTTAACTTCATTAAAAAAGGGGAGACTAGTACAAAATGATGGTCGTCTTCTATTTTAACTAATATAAATAGAATAATCTGTCCGTTCTACCTCCAGTTCTAAAATATCCAATCTAATTTTTGCAAAGATACGTTTGTATCAAACATTCATCTATTCTGAAGGTATGCTTGACTTTAATGCTTTAATTTGGAATATGAACTATTCTTTTCAAAAACATTTTTTTCATTCTTTATCTGTCAATAATCTAAAGATATGTCCACAAAAATAAAATGTTTATTGAAATAAAAAATGTTGTTTGCCCATATATAGTCATAACGTGCCTATATATGGTCATGTCGTGATGTCATCAGGACCATACTTAAACAAGCTACATGTTTTTGTCAACATAAATTGTATAGCCTCGTCAGGTTAAATTTCATTAAATTTAATAGTCACAATGTGATCAGGGATATTTCGCATTTTCACTGTCATATTATATCAACTATCAAACAGTGATTTGTTATTTGTATATGATGCTTAATTCTTAAAGTATACTCAAACCACATGACTTTATAACAGACCGTAGGAATTGTAAACCCACAATCACAAATTGGCAGCAATGAAGCTCTTTTCTGCAACGCATTATTTTGATTGGATAGGATAAAACGGTTAGCTTAAACGCAACGATTTGATTGGATAAAATTAAACGCTTAGCCACAACGCACTGTTTAAGTTGGTTACATGGTTAAATTAAAGCTCTTAGCCAATGTAGGAGTCGTGGCTGGTTGTGATTGTTAAAGCCCAATTGGTAATAGACCCTAAGCCAATTTGTAGTCGGAACTTTCTTGCTCCCATTAAAGGTCATATCGATATAAACCTATGTTGTTTATGTGGCAAGAAACTTGGTACGAGCATGCGCAGTTCTAACTACGAATTATCTTAGTTGTAATTGAGGTATAAAACAGCAACAAAAAAAACCCCTCAATTTTACCATAACATGCGATGTATTTCTACTTTTAAACAGGTGTTCTGCCTCCGGCGCAGATATTACTTCAGACACTGCATTGTCATCTTCATATTCTTTAGTATTTTACAATATTTTCCAACATCTATGACTATCGTAGCACTACCATTTTCATGTCCGGTTTAATGTAATACTGGTATCACATCTACTAACACATTTCGTAACTATTCGTTTTACATAGACCATAGGCAATAAAGGTATGTAATTAAAAGTAGACTTAAATATTTATAGGATTTTTAACTTGTGCAAATACACAGGTCATAGATATTTACTCTCAATAATTGTACGATGTGTTTCACAAAAAATAAAAAATGGGCGTAACCAAAATAGAACCAATTTATAACCCTGTTTAAATATCTAACAGATTACGTTCATTGCAAAATACAAGTTAACAATACTGTATTTATTATTAAAAGCATACAGTCTATTCAATCAATCATGCATTTTAGATACTATCAGTGTGAACTGAATATCTTCTTTAAATTAACAACGAAGACAATTGAATCTCAAAAGCATTGCTGTTGCGGTCAAACATGAAGAACAGTAATATTAACAGTACAATAATAAATATGAAGATTTGTCATTCAAAACTCAGTGACCAAAACAACTTAAAATTGTAATTTCCTGGAATAGTTATGAGTTAATAATATGTTTCTTTGTATTAAAGTATACAATACTGCCACATTCCTATGCTACTTACTTAGTTTTGGAAGGACAAGCCTCTTATAGATCAACAAACGAAGCAATAAATAATTATAGGCCTAATAATGATAATAGGCCTAATAATAATAATAATAAAAATAGGCCTAATAATAATAATGTTAATAATAATAATAATAATAATAATAATAATGTTAATATTAATAATAATAATAATATTAATAATATTAATAATAAGAATAGTAATAATAACAATAACAATAATGGTTATAGACAGATGAAAGTGCGCCGGTTTACTGGCTGCCGAAGACATGAAGTGACACTTAGGGGAGGAGAAAGTCATTGATGTACATCTAGTCCCGAGCGTATACAGACCATGTATTATGCGCTATATAAGTCTCCAACTATTACCATTACCATTAATAGCCTAATAATAATATAAACATGATAAAAAGAAGCCTCAACTTTGTGTTTCGTGTATTTGCTTGAATTGTTGTAATACTAAGTTTAATGACTCGTTTGGACTTTTTACATTTTTGGGAAGGATTAAGCAACCATACATTCTTTATACAAACACCTACACGAAATTAAAAGTAACAAGCACAAATAATGTTACCCCTACCCCAAAATTGTTATTAGGCCTACTATATATTTATTTATTAGGCCTACTTATCATTGACGACCATCACATATGACCCCAGTACCTAATTGCATTCCAAAATGTTTTTTTTTTTTAACTCGATTTCTTATTCTATATGGTAAGAATAGAAAAAATATTAAGGAAGTTTAACTGTGTTGGGTGCACCATGACCCGATCCCCCGTTGGCCCATGGATTGTCGTAGACATTTTAGGGGGTTCCCCGTCTGATTATACCAATCGAGTTTATAATGATCAAATATTCCAGATTTACATGTGATGTGATGTTGACACCGCGTTACTTTTTTTATGACCAATAAAGTTAACTTACCTGGCTCAATATATTTCCACACTTTATTGCACGTATTAGACCTACCAATTTTTGTATGGGCGCTAGACATACAGTTGTTGTAAGGACAAACATTCCCATTAGGACATAAACGCGACGTAAGCTTAAATTAAAAAACAATAAACATCATTTGGATGATTATTGTCATTGTTAGAAAACTCCATATTTATCCAAGTATTCATAAACAGTTTATCTTAATCTTGAAATTCCATTTATAAACACAAATTTTCCTTGAAATTCTATACATTAATTATGAATATTATTCCTGATTTTACCACTTTGCTACCAATTTTATTTCTTTTTATCATTTTACACCCTCTTTCAATTTAAAGGCGTTCATACGAGGTTATTTAACTTTCTAGACGGTCATTACAGGTAACTCGGTCAACATCACGGCATGTCATCTTTAATTAATATGCGATTGGTGTACTCAGGCGGGGAACCCCCAAATTTCGTATGGCAATCCAGGGGCTAGCAGAGGTCATCATCGTACACCCTATCACAGAAAATACTTCCTTGATATAGTGTTCCTATTATCATGAATGAGAAAATCGTTTTTGGGATGTACTACGTACTTAGGTCATTTTATAGGACTTTATTCGTTGAAAAGCTACAGGGTAGCCTACGATGTTCCATCATGTCCTTATATAAACACTGTATATGTACCTTTGACGATTTATATTATATTAGGTCATTTTTGATGATCGTTAGTGATTTTTTTTATTAACATTTGATTTTTATGTTGTATGGACTAGTGTCTCTGAAAAGAAGTTTGATTATTATTACTGTATTATTATTATTATTATTATTATTATTATTATTATTATTATTATTATTATTATTATTATTATTATTATTATTATTGCTTATCATAATTTTATTTTTGTTATTTCTTAACTGTAAATTTATTTATTTAATAATATCTTCAACCAGCATGACACAATCATTTTCAGAAAAGTTTTTCATTGTGGTTCTGTAACTTATGTGATTTGTTACTCTTTACTAGGAGAACAGTACTTAATATCTCCTCAACCTTCCCCTAGTAAAAAAAATAAAGCTGACGATGTCCTCGCGGTCAGCTGGTCATAGAGGTGAAGGAGTTGGTATGCCTCTCATCTGCGTTCATCAGCGTTTTTCTTTTTAATTTTTTTCACCATCATTTGTTATTGTTCACCCCGTCCCCTTAGTATGTACTGATTTCACCACGGTATCCGCAGATATACCGGCTACTTTTTTATTTGCATAAATTATACACTCAAAGCAAATTCTCCTGTCATAAGGAGAACAACTAAGTTCACTTTAATAAATCAATTACAAGAGACTACGACACCCAAATGGTCCTTGAAAAAACTTATAAGGGAGTTTACCTACATTTTCATAATGTTTATTACTTTTTATATCCGCATTCTTACTCCCAGCAGAAGAGTATAAATACTCAGACAGATTCTGAAAAAATACAAGTTCCAGTTACTCACTCACTGACGATAAACCATCGAGACTCAAACTGACACACCAAAAAAGTAAGTTCACTTTTTGGAACATTTAAATAACTTAATAATTTGACACTTAATTTCGAAACTTCTGTGCCTGCAGTGTTACCTTGGATGTTTTTGTTTTGTATGTAGGCAACTTATTCCGTGAAAACAATCTTACTTTGTGGTTGTTCTTGTTCAAAGGGGGTTGGATGGCAAACGGTCCAGCCCCTCTCTATTTTTTTTATATTTATAAAAATTAAATGGAGAAGAAAAGAAAAGTTTAAGTCTGAGAGTGTCATTTCTGGCCAGCTAAAGATGCCATAGCCATACATTTTCCTACCTTAGAATATAAACATTCCATCTGAGAACGTCCGTCCACGGGCCTCCGCTTTTTCAAATTCCTGGGTCCGCTAATGATACTGTAATGTGATTATGTATCTTCCACAAATTATTATAAGAATAAATCCTTTATTCAGTAAATTATCCTTAGGTAACTGGGGCGGATGCAGTGGGGGGGGGGTCGGGGTGCGATCACACCCCTCTATAAGTTGTATTTAAAAAAATAATTGATGATATGAGATTTTGAAGGTATGAAAATGTAATTTCCGGGCACTTGAGGTTCATATTCTCAAATTGGTGTCTGGATATCTATGAGATAAAATTCAAACAATTTTGTCATATTTGACAAACATCTTGACTTCAGCAACCATATATCATCTGTATACCGATCGAGTTACTTTCATCTTCGCCGTATCCGTTCCATTAGACCTTACATTTCATATTCTGCTGCTGCTTCTCTTGTTCATGCTTTTATTTCATCCAAACTTGACTTTTGCAATGCATTGCTCAATGGTTTACCTGCTATTAGCATTAGACACCTTCAGAAACTTCAGAACTCTGCTGCTCTTGTCTAAAAGGTTCACCCACATTACGCCAATTTTAAACATTCTTCACTGGCTTCCGGTTGATAAGCGAATCATTTACAAAATTCTTCTTCTCACCTAAAAATCTATCCATGGTCGTGCCCCACTTTATTTCTGTTCGCTTATTGACAAACAGGTTTCTTCCCGTTTTATTACTCGTTCTTCTCAATCCCTCAAACTTGTTACTCCACGAGTCAAGCATATTCGTACCGGTGAACGCTCTTTTTCTTTCTCTGCTCCTAAACTCTGGAACTCTCTGCCTCCTCAACTACGTATCATTTCTGATCCGCAATTATTCAAATCTACTCTTAAATCATTCCTCTTCAAATAGTTCAACTTCTTTCTAACATCCTCCAGCTCCGGTGACAAGTCAGTTTCGTTTGCTTTAATAGGCGCTTTAAAAATGTGTATTATTATTATTATTATTTATTACATACGCCAATGAAACTGTGTTTTATCTTTGATTGGGAGCTTAAACCATGTACAGATCAGTCTTTCTAATGGTGGAGTTAACCGATTGATAATTATGGAAAGTAAAATTAAGTGAATGGATGATGCAAATCAAATACATGAACACATCTCTTGTTTGGTGTTTTGGTCTATTGATGTATTTGGTTTTTTAGCCTCCGAAAATCCAATTAATAAAATGTTTAATGTCTTGCTAATAAGGTCTGTAAGTACTACGAATGAAAATATAATAAATATAAGTAGTAAATTTGATTGCCTAAGATCTGGTTGAGGTCTTGGAGCTACACGTTGCAAAACAAAACGTTTTTATTTTTATTTTTTCAGATTATTTGTACCCCATACTCTATAAGGTTTTTAATGAATTAACTCAACTATATTGGGCAGTATCCTGTAGATTGAATTTTTATATGATGCATAATTTATTGATGTTCTATGTAATAACTTAACTTTAGCAATTAATTTTCAAAATGAAGATTTAAGATAAAATGAAATGAAAGAAACAATGAATTATGAACTATTGTTTTTGTAAGTTTCTGTAATAATATTAAGGCACTGATAACAAGTAGCCATGTTGCATGAAGCTATTACGTTTCATAATTCATCATCGAATGTTTTTTTGTTTTTATTTTTTTTTATTTCATTCCTAGACTATACAATGGATACAGTAATAAAATCATTGGTTATTTGTATGTTAATTGCTTGTGTATATGGTGCGCCAGCAGACACTAAGGGTAAACCAGCTGTCAAGGTAAAGAAAGTATGATACGTTTAAATACTATAGTACAACGTCTGCTTAAGATTTATATTTTTCTTTTCGAAATTTTACTACTGAATGCTAAGAATATTAACATTTATTGATAAAATTCTGTTTGTTTTTAGTTTGTTTTAAAGGTGTTTTATTAATTTGAATTTTATATAAGATTTCTCTACTAATGCTTAAAGTCTGTAATAACCTTCGTTTAAAGAGAAAAAAATAGTCCTAATATATATATATATATATATATATATATATATATTGTATATATATATTGGCCTAAACTTT
>NW_022719437.1:231409-235712 GCF_011630105.1 Anneissia japonica
ACTCCAAATAGAGGGCGCCCTGGGAGGTACTTTTAAGAATGGAGGCTCTACACCACCTAAGCCCCACCGTGGTTGGGGCCAAGGTAAGAAAATTGGTGATTATGGCACCTTAAATGGCTGGAAATTGCACTTTTAGATTTAACATTTGAGTATAATTTTCTTTAAATATAGCCCCCCCCCCCACAAGTTCATTTTTTTTAGCAATTGGAGGTGGGGGGGGGGGGAATGACTTCCCCTACCCCCTTGAATCAGAAACTGCATTCTAGGATGGATATGTCGCGAATCAGTTACGATGATTTGCTTTAGGGTATTATTGAAATTGAGTTGTATACACAAACCAATAATTGTTTATCATTATTTTACAGGGACTGCTCGTCCATCGATACAAATCTGAGGACACTTGTTATATATCCAGCCTCGCAGAATACAACGATACAATATCGGTATGTAATCAGTTTCTTTCTTCTATTACAATTGATCATTATCTGCGAAGATCGCCTGGAATACAAAACCAAAAGTTACGGAATTTGCTAGTAGATATAATACCACTAGTGCATTGAACCTCCGGACATAGGGAAATGGATAATACCACAATTACCATAACAATGCTTAACCAAAAATATATAACATAATAAAGATGATGATGATGGCAATTACAGTGTCTGGAGTAAGAACAATTTCACTGGAAGATAGTGATGTTTAAAGATATAGAGACTTTTTTCTCATTAATTTGGCATGGGAATAATAATATAAACATAAATAAGTTCAGAATATCATTCTGTTTTTTTTTCGTGGGTTATACATACATACATATATATATATATATATATATATATATATATATATATATATTAAGATGTTATGAATTATATTTGAATTATATATTACTTACTTACTTTTGCCCATTATGCCTCGACTGGCACATTGGGCAGCATTTATAAATTATTCTGCCAACAAAAGTCTCGCGTACATTGTGGCACAGCCAGTTACGGACCATACAGTATGGCTAAGCGCGTTAATGTAACCAAATAAAATATTTCGTTGTGGCTAACAGTTTCATCCTCTTCTCTTATTCAATCACAACGAACGCAGTACAAAAATCTTCATCCCAGCCAATTGGTGAATGTAAGATTATGGTGTCATTAATTATGCCATGGTGTTTTAGCAACTTTAAGAATTATGCATCATTATTATTATACAGTTATCTTGCGTAACAAATCACAGTTTGATAGATATTGATAAATGACTTTCGATTAGAAAATTGTGTAGTATCTTTACCCATTTGACTAGTAATTGTACTGAATATCCAGTAGCTTAAAAACAATAATAATTAGTTTGAAGGGTTAAGAAATGCAATACTGTATGTTCTAGTCTATTAATTAATACAGATGATTGACGGATCGGGCATAACTTATAATGTCTCGCTATATTGTCTTGTTTATTTCAGGCTCAGGAAAGTCCATCAAGCTTGTTCAAGTACAGGCTGGAACCAATTTCAGAGATTAACCACCAGTACTTCAGCTACACGGCTACTAGCTCGATGAAACGCGTTTGCAGTGGCGCTAAAAACATATTATGGAGTGAAATTCATGCTAATGATGAGCAGGAAACGCGACAGAAACGAGGTTGTGCACTCATGTGCGGGTGTTGGTGTTCGTTTTTTTCTTGCAGTTGCGGTTGCAGATTGGAATGTTCATTTTAAAATGGTTTAATAATACAATATTATCTATATAACATGGTATAATGTAATGTGCTTTCACTCCATAATGTAACGGTGCTTTCGCTTGATATTGTATGCCTATAAAAAAAATCAGAAATAGTTTGTATAACTATAACAAATTAATAACCATTTTAGTTAATTCTTGCTGATCATATTGATCGTAGTTATAACATCTCATTTATTCACATATCTAATATAAAATGTCTATCAACATCTATTTTTTATATAAGAATAAGAAAAGGTAATTTTAGATTTTAGACAAAGAACATAATTATGTTCTTTGTCTAAAATCTAAATTTTGATCGAATAATTGTCTTTTTCTGGACAATATTACAAAAAACACCTTTTTCATATATCACATACATGTATAATATATATACACACGTATATACAATTGCTAATATTTATAATGTAACAAAAAATAAATAAAATAAAGAAAGAAATCAGCGCTATGTAGTACAGTATTAGTACTAATTATAACACACCTAAATATATCCCTGTCGTATCACGTGACATTGGTTATTTA
This sequence comes from Anneissia japonica, assembly GCF_011630105.1. Taxonomy (NCBI): domain Eukaryota; kingdom Metazoa; phylum Echinodermata; class Crinoidea; order Comatulida; family Comatulidae; genus Anneissia; species Anneissia japonica. The sequence goes on from NW_022719437.1 coordinate 233,656, forward strand.
AACCATTTCGTCAATCATCATGGAAATTTATTTCCACCGTGCATTAGTTTCCACCCGTTTTTGCCTATCACGGTGCCTAAAGAATATAACTTCAGCCTAATACAACCTTTTGATTGGTTTAAAGACGCAGGACTGTTTCATTTAGAAAAAGGGTAGACCTAGATTTTTGTTATGAAATATCAAATGACAAGAATATCCATTCAGAAAAAGATAGATTTTTTTGAATAGAATATCAAAGGACAATAACCTATTTTAGGTGTGTTATAATAAAACAAATAATGATTGTTTTCCTTTTTATTCGAGAAATGAAAAGACTATTTTCATTCGTTGGAAGAGTGACTGTTCTATTCAACTCGGCTCTTCCTCGATGAATGTAGCAGTCAATATTACAAATCATTAGAATAATGTTGCCATTGCGCTCATAAACATTCTTTATTTGTATACTATTTTATAATAAAAACGTCCATATTTTTTTGACATAAAAATAAAATCTGCAGACCAATCAGCTTGTACTGTATGTCCTTTTAAATTACCTTTCTAGTGGTATAACCATGGACCTAATAGGTCCATGATATAACAGTGACGGATCCAGAATTTTTTTCAAACTTGGGATGGGGTGGGGGGTTGGATTGGTAGTGACACAACATTTTCAGAATAGATATGTGAGTAGCGCGAATTTCAATATATGCATTGACACCCGGGTGACAAAAGGCCGGGTAGGCAACGGGTCCGGGTGGCAACGGGTCCGGGTGGAAACGGGTCCGGGCGGTAACGGGTCTAGGCGGCAACGGGCCGGAACCCTTGTTAAATATCTCGTTAGTTTTGGCACACCACGCTTACAAGTAACTACTAAAGCATGTCGCAACTCTGTGGTTTACGTTGGAAAGTCGCTAATTGTCATACAAATTGAACTGGTAATTACTAACCAGTAGAGTTAAAATAAAAATGTTCGGCTTTAATTCATTTTATTTATTTATCTTCTTGATACGCTGGTGTTAGCTCAAAACATAAATTGCAAACGATTATGAGGTTTAATCTTTGTCATAGGGAACACGTTGGTCAGAAAAAAACGTTATGCGTTGAGGTTGTTTTCAAAATTGTTGTCAAACGCGTCCACTTTCGATGGTGGTTGGTACATACATTTAAAATATGCAATTGACACTTATTTAACAGATAATGTTATTTCTCAATTAAATAGACATAGTAGGTTCCACAAGATAATCTGATTTTCTGTAACTGCGGTTATTAAAAGTCAAGTTTCAAATACGTTTTACTACAACCTTACACCATTGTGCTGGAGGTTCAATGCCTCGCTGTGCATTTTGCTTGTGTCCTTATAGGCAAAACACTTTACTTACGGTTGCCTCTCTCCAAGGGAGTACTTGATATGCTCAAACACAAAAGTCACAGATTGCAGCTGCAACTGAATTCTCCCCAGAGAGCCTTAAATCAGAAACAATATACGGGCCTCGATGATAGAGTTTGCGGATTCGAGTCCGACCATTTTTGTTTTCATACAACTAAGGACTTTTAGGAATAATAATAAATAATAATAATAATAATAATAATAATAATAATAATAATAATAATAATAATAATAATAGCAATAAAAATAATAACAATATAATAATAATAATAATAATAATAATAATAATAATAATAATAGTAATAATAATAATAATATGATGATGATAATGATGATGATGATAATGATGATGATGATGATGATGATGATTATGATGATGATGATAAGAAGAAGAGGAAAAAGAATTAGAAGGTGATGCCAACAAAGCCTCTAAGCGCTTCACATTATTACAGTAGCTCCAGTCATTGGAGTTATGGAACACACACCTTTCCCTTCAAATAGCAATCAAAAGCATTTTGCAAGAGGCCAGTATAGTAAAAGCAGAAGAAATAAATTTTAGTTTTAATTTTAATTTTAATTTTAATTTTAATTTTAATTTTAATTTTAATTTTAATTTTAATTTTAATTTTAATTTTAATTTTAATTTTAATTTTAATTTTAATTTTAATTTTAATTTTAATTTTAATTTTAA
>NW_022719437.1:235729-242451 GCF_011630105.1 Anneissia japonica
TTAAAATTAAAATTAAAATTAAAATTTTAACTTTAATTTTAATTTTAATTCTAATTTTAAATTAAAATAAATTCTAATTTAAAATAATTCTAATTTTAAATTAAAATGTTAATCATAATTCTAATTTTAATTCTAATTGAATTCTTTTTTTTAATCTTTTATTTCAAATTCTAATTGTATAATGCCGGAGTTATATTCCACTTAGGCAAACGTTGCTAATAAGCTACACTTTCTCCATCAAAAGGCTTCTAAGAATGAAATGATCTGTTCGAAGCACGAACTCCTGTAGACCAGACCCCTTACCGTTACCATTTTTTTAATCGTGTGGGAAATATATTATTGTGAAAATGAACCTTTAATCGTCGAGTCCTGAACATCAAAGTGTGTTTAAATAATACATCACAATTCAAAAAGAATGAAGACCAAATAATTTTATTATTATTATTATTATTAATAATATTATTATTATTATTATTGTTATTATTATTATCATTAGAATCAGTACATAATGTGAGTTGTGACATAATGAGTCTTTAGTAGAAAAATGAAAAATGAGTTATTAATACAAAATATGTAGGCCTAGCAAAATGACGTACACACGCATTATTTTGGTCTTTGTTTCAGGTTCTTAGGTTGAGTACAGCTGGAGTCATCTTTTTTAAATTCAGATGTCTGAAAACATAATTGGGGTGGGTTGAACAGTTTAGGGCTGAGTAAGAGAAGACTATACGGCGCGCTCCATCAGGTTTAGTACTAAGTCGATTGTCGGGTAGGCCTATAAATAGTACCTCGGCCAATAACACAACGATGAAGAAGGAAAGCATTCCACACTAATGGGACTAGGCACTTATCTTTATGTTTGAATCTTACTTGAATTTTCAGTCTATTCATCGACGCTATAATCGTTACCGCCCCTCTTTTCCTAGTAAGTTCTTAAATTGAAATTATTTATTATTCCTCTCTCCCTTCTCCTCTTAAAAAGTACTGAGGTGTAAATTGTTCTAGATATTTATTGTTTAAGTCTATTAGAAAAGATTGTTTTGTAATGTTGAATATAAGAGACAGCCTTTTTCATATATCACATACGTATATGTATATATACTGTCTCTTATACACATCTATGCTAAAATAGGAACACGATGGTATAATCGTGTCAAGCATACTATGCCCTTCAACAAAACTTTCCCTATTTTCAGTTTCCCTATGATTTCCAAACTCATCTGTTGTCGTAAGTCAGAGAGGAAAAGATGTCTACACTATGTCTCAAATAAGGGAAATCACATTATTACGTTTTCTTTATTACGATGAAGGTTGAGAAAACTTTCGATGTTGAAGGGCGAACGTTGACCGAAACTGTGGAACAAACTGATGACGGCATTATAATAGATGTAGAGGCTCAACAAGGATCCAGTGCTTTGACAGTGTTTACTGACGTCACTCATGTGAGTATCACGGGTAAAACCTACAAACATTGTTAAAGTTCTTATGTTGTTTTGTATATCATACATCGGATTAAATAATTATACATTCAAAAGTTACTTGGCTTTAAATTTATTTTAAATGCGGATGAGTTTGTACCTGAAAAATTTAATTTAATTAATTAATCTATTTTAATTGTTTTTTATATATCAAAGTTTCAATGTATTTATTTATTTATATTATTTATATAAGACATTCGTTGAGAGCTATGCTACACGATGTACAATTATGTCCTTTATTCAAACACTGTATTTACCCTTCGTTGATAATTTATATTTAATTTAACAGTGTTAACGGCTATTTTGATTTATAATATATGCACTATTTATTTCCAGCTGTACCTCCAAATGTATCTGGTTTAATGTCCAATGTGTAATAGAGTGTACAACCGTGAATCCCCTGTGGTCTAATGGTTATGGCGCTCGCCTTGACTTCGAGAGGTCGCAGGTTCGAATCCCGTCGGATTATTTTATAACACAATGTATTTATTTGTAAAACAACATTCGTTGAGAACTATATCACACAATGTACCATCATGTCTTTCATTCGAACACTGTATTTGTCTTTCTTTGATGATTTAGATATAATTTAAGAGTGTTAACGGCTATCTTGATTTATATTATAATTATGTATACATATGTATACATAGAATATATATATATATATATATATATATATATATTAAATTTCATAATGTATACGAAACATGTTTTTAATTGAATATCGACAAGGAAATTATTTAATCAAAAAGAAGAATTTAGACATACAACATAATTTATTATTAATAAGCATTGACATTTATAGGCCTATATATCATCGACTTTTCATAGGCAAGATCGTCGGATTTCTATCACTTAGTTATTTATTTTTTTCTGCATTTTATTCTTGTTACGTTCGTCTAGTATAATTCGCTGAGCACAGCGTATTTCTTTTTAAACTAAATGCAAATGAATAAATCTGTAATAATGAAAATTAAATGTTGGTGAAACCCTTAGTGTAGGCTATGGTCAGAGAGGTAAATAATTCGCTGTATTTGTACACATTATTTCCGATTTTATAGACTCGTGATATAGGCCTACACTATCAAATGAAAACACACTACATTATACCACTATTATTATGTTGAAGCTATATCAAATTATTTTAGAAGTCACATTTCAATCCGCAAGCCGTAGAGCATGTCCGATAAGACCTACAATAAGGCCAGCACGTGAATCTGCAAGCGCGTTTCTGTCGCGTGTTCAGCTCATTATCAGCAGCATGAATTTCACTCCATAATATTTTTTCAGTGCCATTGCAAACGCCTTTCATCGAGTCGGTAGCCGTGTGGCTGTAGTAAAAACGGTTAATCTCTGAAATTGGTTCCAGTCTGTACTTGAAAACACCTGAGGTGCTTTCCTGTGCCTGAAATGATCAAGACAATGGCGATACATTAAATACTATGCATTTGATCAGTCATTTTTTCAATATTGTTACAAAGCTGTTTAGCTGAAAGCAAATTTAGTAACTGTACTCAGCAATCTCTATGAATTCCTTAGCGTTATTTTGCAACATAGGAATACTATTTAATCGGTCTAGCTGTTATCCTTGAGGATTAATCAGTTGAACTCATCCATTTCATTAGAGGGTAACATTTTATAGCATTGGAAACGCGTTTGAAAAATGAGACATAGGCCTAATTATTATTTACATTTCAATAAACTATTAAAAAACCATGCCGCATTATCGGACCTGGCTCGCACTATTTTGAATCTCCCCAATATAGAAATTAGTATTTCGTTTTTTTTTTGTAAACATTTGGGACGAGTTTTATATGAAAAGAATCTGTGAATTCTTAGCTTTCTTTAATATCTAAAGGAGAACAACAACTTTTTCGATTGGCCAAAAACCGTAATGGCAATTTGAAAACAACCGAAATTGTAAAAAGGCCCCAATAATTCCTATTTACTCTGATAACAGGAGGCATAAGTGCATTTCAAAATGTGAAATATATGACAGAGGGTTTTTTTAGAGAATAAAATTCTAAGGAACATATTCACAATAAGAAAATAATTGTCTTCCAAATTCTGTAGGGAACAAATAAATCCACCAAGAAGTATGCTGAGGTATGACTGTATTTATTTATTTTATTTATTTATTCAATGGAATCACCTTTATATCGGTGGCACACATCATTCAGTGGTGCATCCACAACAAAATACAAAATTATACAAATAACATATTAAACTACAGGGAAAAGAGAAAAGTTCTAAATTCTAATACAAAATACAAATGATACACCTAGATATATATATAGAGCTTATCAAATATATGTGTATATATACATACATACATATATAAGTACATATACATATATACATATACATACATAAAGGTCGCGCTGTTTAAACGAAAATATTGCACAAGCAATATTTATATGCTGGGCACAGATAATTATATATACGCATTATCCAAAAAGTTACTCAAACCTTATGACGTTATTAATAATTCCGATCATCAGAGTCTTCAATTTGCTGCAATAGAACTCTTTGTTTCAACGCGTTTTCAACGAAAAATTACAACCTAGCAAATAACCCCAGAAAAATTAATGATTTCTAATGTTCAACTTTTTTAAACTTAGCTGTCTTCCTCTGACGCAGATCTTCCAATAATAATAATAATAATAATAATAATAATAATAATAATAATAATAATAATAATAATAATAATAATAATAATAATAATAATAATAATAATAATAATACGCCTATGAAACACAAACTCAAGCTAAATGTTGGCATTTAACCCTACCAGGTACCCACTTAATTATACATCTGGGTGGAGAGAAGCAATATAAAGTGCCTTGCCAGGGGCGGATCTAGAAATTTTCTGACGGGGGTGAGGGAAAAATAGGTACTAGACACCCCTTCACACGGGCATCACAAAGGTCTAATAGAGGACCATAGTCTATTATATGTTGGGAGTCGCCGCTAAGCTCTAAATTTAGAACCCACTGTCCAAGAGGAAGTTTTGTGAGAGTCCTAATAAATATAGTATAAGCATAAATGTTTGAAAAGACTATTCAAGCATGGACAGTGGCGTAACGCTGGGGCCATTGGCCCTTGCGTGGCTTTCTGAGACAGAAGGCCCTTTTTTGGATCCCGGCCTCCAATTCCATTGTGGAATTTTAGATGTGCTCGTTTTAAATTATGTTTTTCAATGTATTCTAAATGTGTGTTTTAACGACGAAATAAATAAGATATTATTGGTGAATGCAGAAATTTGAAATAGAAGGAGAAATAGCTGGGGCTGAGGTAAGAAAGTTATAATGAGTATGGCACCTCTAAGTAGGCGGAAGTGTCATTCATTCAGACTTAAGTCCAAATAAAAATTACTACTTTCTCGTCCCCTCGCTCGGCCATTTACTCTGCCTCACCAGACCGCCGCACGAGCGTGCAAGGCGTTGTGCATCTGAGCATGGGTAACTAGCTGGGCCGCCTAATACTATATTCCGTAATAATGTCTAAAAACCAGCCTTAGGTATCCTTCTTTTGGCCTTTTTTTCAACATCATGATTTATGAAATTGTTGGAAAAATTTAAAAAAAATCGGCGTCGGGATATTATAGCTTTGTGTTTGTCGTCAATTAATAGAAAATTCACACTTAGTGAGTGGTGATAATCGAGCTCTCCTTTCGCCCACTGCTGGATCCGCAACTAAACTCATGGGGTACACTTCCTTTGTATTCCCGCTTTCCTCCTTTTTACTCTTCTAAAAATGTTCTCCCTCATTGTTTTATTTTTCGACGGGACTAATTAACCCAAGTGTAAACGTGGGTCAATTACTCTCGTCAAGGAGTAGTGACGAGTGTAAGAAAGTATGTCATATCCGTTGACTTACTGTATTATAAAAACTAAAATAAAAATTTAATGGAATAAGGATATCAACTCTTGATGAAATTCTCCCCGGTAATGATAAATTGTAGGAGAAAGTGAACGATAACGTTATTTGCTTACCGATTTTGTGTCATCATACTGCGCTATGCTGGATATATAGCAATTGTCATCGGGATGGTATCGATGAATAAGCAGTCCCTGTAAAAAAATTAAGAACAAATATATTGTTTGTATACAGGACAATGTCGATAATATTATTGAATCTAACCAATTTAAAAAGCAAGGAACGTCAAGTTTAAATAAGGCTTGCCCTCCATGGGGGATTTGAAGACTTGGCATGTAGAATTTCCCGTAATACTTACATGAGTGTAGTCAGTGGACACTGTCAAAGCAATGGACCCATCTTGATCCTCTACATTTATTATAATACCGTCATCTGTTAGTTCCAATTTTTCGGTCAAAGTTTGCCCTTCGACATCGAAAGTTTCCTCAAACTTCATCCGCAATAATAATAAAAATAAAAAGAAATGAGTTTCCATTAATAGTTCAAAGCTACAAAGCAATGAATATGTGTCCATTTTTGAGGTCGTCAAATTCGTCGAAAGTGTTTAAACAAGCAAACTTTAACTTCCAAACAAGTGTTTGTTATGAATTGCATAAATTGGTCATTTTTGTTCATTAAACCTGCCTAACTTAATTTAAGTAAAATATTGTTGAAAACAAATATACGTATAGCAAATCATTATTTATTTATAATTATAATATAAAGAGGAGAAAAAATATGTTGAAAATGTATATCCGGTGTATCAGGGAACAGTTAAATAGCGCATTTTACAAATAATACAAATCACTCAAACATTTTATAATAAATCTATACCGAAAAAAATCACAATGCTCAGAAGGAAATTAAGAGCGATATATACATGATAATACTTAATGTAGCGTCACCCTCGACCTCACCTTGTGTTGAAAAGTACTCGTAGCGTCTTCTGGCGCACCATACACAAAACCAAGTAAGATGCAAAGAACCACGGACTGTATTACTTTGACCATTTTGTAGTCAAGTTTCGTTACAATATAGAACTTCACTTCAAAAATTGAATGAATGACGACTTGTACTCTTGGTGATGAAATTTAACTGACTTGATGATGAATTGTAAAATGAGTTCCTTTTATACAGCATGATGTAAATATTTATACATAATAACTATGGTAACTATCGTTTAATCATTCGATATATATATATATTTTGTAAATATAAAATCCTATAAGCCCTCCTTTCCAGGAAAGTTCTTTAATTGATAAGACAATTTATTTATCATTACTATCTCTTTATTTACTAACCTGTTGAATAGGGAGTCGCAAGTCC
>NW_022719438.1:0-1127 GCF_011630105.1 Anneissia japonica
TCCGACACGACAATATCACCGAAGAAGAACGTGAAATAATTATCCATACTAAAAGGTCCTGCTTGTACAACTCAGGCGAAGCGTGGGGCAAAAAAAACATCAACCACACTATTCGACATCACTATGGGCAGCTATGACGGAGCCGAGACATGCGAATTAGTAGGTTCCTTCTGCATAAAATCGCAGAAAAACACGGTAACAACTTCGGTCTTTACAGAGACGATGGTTTAGGAGTTACTAATGCCACACCTCGCCAGGTAGAAATAATCAAGAAAGATCTGTGCAACATATTCAAAAATCACGGCCTAAAAATCACAATCGAAGCCAATAAAAAAAAGTAGTAGAACTCCTTGACGTCACATTTAATATAAATTCCGGAAAGTATATGCCATATTCAAAATCTAACAAAACGCCGCTATACGTCCACAGCAAATCCAATCACCCACCAGGAATTCTCAAAAATATCCCAGAATCAATAAATAGACGCCTATCCAAAATTTCGTACGTCGAGCAATCATTCAATGACGCAGCACCACTTTACCAACAGGCCCTCAATAAAAGCGGATACGATTATAACCTCAAATTTTCACCACCGCAAGAACCCATAAACGAGAAGCACAGCCAATCCCGCAAAGTAACATAATTTGGTATAACCCACGGTACAGCACGAGTGTTGCCACCAATGTCGGGAAAACTTTCCTCGAGGCTTTAGATCAAGCATTCCCACAAAATCACACACTACATAAATTGTTTAATCGAAACAATGCCGTGGAAAACAATGGCTGGATCTCAGTAGAGATACAAAAATGATAAGCATCAGCTAAAAAGTAAACGTAAGTAAACAGCCAGAAATAAAACCAGAGCTTTCGGACAACACTAGTCCTTCCTCAGTGGCGAGTGAGTGAGAGTAGAAAAAGTTAGATGGTATAAAGTGAGAATTTCATGCAAGCATGATTGGAAACAATAGGCTGGATGAGATTAGAATAAACAGCCTAAACAAGTAAACAGGAAGGCAAAAACTAAACTTTAGAGGCAAGCCCCAATAAATAAGCCAAATAATTAATCCAGAATAAATTGAAATGCAATTGGTTTAATTTAGTGTACTGGGAGAACGTTCCTAATATTGA
>NW_022719439.1:0-2672 GCF_011630105.1 Anneissia japonica
TGTATTATGAATGTCATTATCAATATCATCATCTGTTCGCATAGACGTCGTTAGTTAACGTGCCTATAATATATAAAAAATTATATATTATATAATTTTTTATATAATATATAAAAAATTATATATTATATAATTTTTTATATAATATATAAAAAATTATATATTATATAATATTTTATATAATATATAATTTTTTATATAACATATAATATTTTATATAATATATAATATTTTATATAATATATAATTTTTTATATAATATATAAAAAATTATATAATATATAATAAATTATATATTATATAAAAAATTATATATTATATAAAACATTATATATTATATAAAACATTATATATTATATAAAATATTATATATTATATAAAATATTATATATTATATAAAATAATATATAAATATATAACGTACAAAGGCATGTTATTTTTTGCTAAATAATAAGTTAACAGATGGCGCCTCATACGTTGAGGGCAATGCACTGGTTTACCTAATTAATATTATTAACCGTACAGATAGGCTTTCTTGTAACGCAAACCGACCAGCTAAAAAGCAAACTTAATCTTGTCTGATAACTTGACCTTTTAATATCAATGATGATACTGGTAATACCGTACTGGAAATAGGAAAAGTTCTTATTTGTCCAATCTGAGTCTTTATAAATGTATGACTACCGTACGTAAAAAGTAACGGTACAGACTGGGTATGGCAATCGTTGAATAAATTTCACTAAACAATACGACACTGCAATATGTACATTTGTAATATCCTAGAACGTACTACACTACATAATGTTATAACCATAGAGATATAATAAGAATTTAATAGCTCTATGGTTATAACACAACTCATCAGATCTCATTATTATTATTATTATTACCGGTATCATCATCATCATCATCATCATCATCATCATCATCATCATCATCATCATCATCATCATCATCATCATCATCATTATTATTATTATTATTATTATTATTATTATTATCACAATCATACCATGCCTCATCTCACCTCGCCACACCTCAGCATTACCTACCATCACACCACATTACGTCACACCACACACAAAACCAAATCACAACACGTACTGTACTACACCACAACATCTCACCACATCACATCACATTACACCCACTTGTAGCCTACTTAGCCTATCTGTTCCCGTTCATACCTAATATATTACACCAAATAACAAGGCACATTAAAACAGGTATAAAAATAGACAACATATGGCAACATACACACTTTTTTTTTATAAGAACCAGTAAAATTTTGCCCAGGCTCAGTGTTCTTATTTTTTGGCCTTCAGTCTCAAAATATTCTTATTTTGTTCTTAGTTTACACACCTTTTAAACAAAAAATTATTTAATTGTATGGCAGTATGCACTGTACTAGAATGTAGGTGAAAGTGACCCCAAAAAATATGGCCCCCAAATGTCAGATAGGTACACCTACTGTTAGAGGTATTACAGTCACACCTACTGCATATAATGTTATCCATTTGAAATTTTACCTTTATTTTGTTCTTAATTTTTAAGCAATTTCAGCCTCAGCGTTCTATAAAATGTGTTTTTTTTTTTTTCAAACGTAACCAAAGTTGCCAAAGCACAACTTCAAACACCGTCATTAGTCACACCACATCACCTCGCATACCATCACAACACATCATACATCACGACATCACAAAACATCGCTTTACAACGTCACACCGCATCATATCACCTCACATACCATCACACCACATCAGACATCACGACACATCACAAAAAATCGCTTTACAACACATCACACCACATCACCTCGCATACCATCACACCGCATCATATACCACGTCACGACACCACAAAACATCGCAATACATCACATCACCTCACCTCCCATACCATCACACCACATCAAGACACGACACATCACAAAATGCCGCTTCAAAACACATCACATCACATCACATACTAGAATATATAATACAGTTATTGTACATATAATAATAATATAATATAATGTGCTGTATCTGTTGTCGGTCGTTGTAATATGAAGAGTCCGGTAACCAACGAGGTCAAACTGAACCGTGACACAGTGTTTGATTTGATTGGATCTCTGATTATTCAGGAAATGGTATTTCTGTTTTATACCTATCCATGAAGGATGACCTTGGTTTGCTGAGCTCGGACAAGAGAGATGGATTACGAATGCCACACCAAATACTCTCCTGTAATTCTATTGTGGTAGACAATCCGTCCGGAGTTCATTTATGTGATTCACGCTCAACGAGTTAACATCTTCTGGTTTGAATAGATATACACCGGGTAGATCGTAACTTGTCTCTATAGTGAAAACTACGTACTCGGAATTTATACGTAAAACTACTTGGAATTTGACAACTTGCACACTGGAAATGCGCTGGTGGTGGAATGCAAGTCAAGTAAATTGGATTATTTTAACGGTACTTATTGCTATGGGCACAAGTCGCATTAATGTCACCGCACAAAACTGTAAGTTCCTACCTCCTTGCTTGTACAATCCCCTGGTAATCACGTCTGTGGTACAACTAAAGGTCTACAATATCGGATATAATCCGGGAATACTATGTGTGACAATTTTGATTTACATCAAGGACTTTAGCGTCTCGAGTGTAGGCCTACAGTACTCCTTCGTC
>NW_022719440.1:0-1034 GCF_011630105.1 Anneissia japonica
TAACTAAGAGTGATACCTAACTAAGTGATACCTAACTAAGTGATACCTAACTAAGAGTGATACCTTATAAACTAAGTCTCTTTATGAGGCTTAGGGAGTGAAGTTGATCTTAGGCATGAGAAAAAGTCCTGTTGTCACAGGAGTTGAACCCAGGAACCTTTCTTCCAAAAATTTAATAATCTGTCTTCAAATATTATGTAGGCCTACCATCCCACTAAATTTTATGATCCATTCATTAGGTTTTCGTAATCTTCTTAACATACGAACAGTCGAGTCGAATGGCCGACCGGTTATGCAGGGACACCGTAACCTACAATCACGATATCGGCGCTGGTTCGAACGGTACGCTCCCCTGTGTTATGGTGGTGGAACAAGTCTTCTCGGATAAGGACTACACACCGTAGGCCCAGTGTACACGATTGGCTCATGTGCACTTTAAAGAACCCAGAACATCTTTCGAAACGAGTAGGGGGTTACCCGGTGTACTGGTCCATACAACCCTCCGCTTACGGACCATTAGGTCCTACCTACGTGAACGTAAAACGTTGACAGACACGCAGCGGTGAATAGCCTACATAACCTCGTTTGGCAGAGGTAAATATATAAATGAATGTGTCCGGCTCCGAAGATTGCATTTATACTGGGAATTGTCATTCGGTGTCTCAACCTAAGGCAAGCGGTTCGCGAGCTCTCGCAGTGAATTTCGCTCGTGTACTTGAGCAAAGCAAAGTTGTCTCTCTCTCCAGGGAGCCGTGGGAGCCGCGGCTCCCCCCCCCCCCCTTAGAACCCCCCCTTTGTACACAGTGTTAAAATTTTAAAGCTTATTCTTCAGCCAATACAAATTCTTTCCTGGGATAACTCAAAATGAATACTTCTAAACATGTAAATATGCATCAGTACACGTTATACATAGGCCTAATAGAACACATAGGCCTAAGCGTGATTTAAAAAAAAATCTTAAATCCATAGATCTCAGGCCAGGTCTTTTAAGATATAAATGCGATACTGTGGTTCAATTTCGTTTTTATCCTTTT
>NW_022719441.1:0-615 GCF_011630105.1 Anneissia japonica
ATCCCTGACTGTTTCTTACAGAAGGCATTGTTGAAAATATCCACGCAATATTGCAGTTGTGATTATCCCTGACCATTTCATACAGAAGGCATTGTTGAAAATATTCACGCAATATTGTGGTTGTGATTAGCCCTGACCATTTCATACAGAAGGCATTGTTGAAAACATTCTCGCAATATTGTGGTTGTGATTATCCCAGACCATTTCATACAGAAGGCATTGTTGAAAATATTCACGCAATATTGCGGATGTGATTAGCCCTGACCATTTCATACAGAAGGCATTGTTGAAAACATTCTCGCAATATTGCGGATGTGATTAGCCCTGACCATTTCATACAGAAGGCATTGTTGAAAATATTCACGCAATATTGCGGATGTGATTAGCCCTGACCATTTCATACAGAAGGCATTGTTGAAAATATTCATGCAATATTGTGGTTGTGATTATCCCTGACCGTTTCATACAGTAGGCATTGTTGAAAATATTCACGCAATATTGCGGATGTGATTAGCCCTGACCATTTCATACAAAAGGCATTGTTGAAAATATTCATGCAATATTGTGGTTGTGATTATCCCTGACCATTTCATACAGAAGGCATTGTTAAAAATA
>NW_022719442.1:0-570 GCF_011630105.1 Anneissia japonica
TATACAATGTAATTGCCCCACACTACAAGTTATACTAATACTGTATAGATTAAATGAGCACTTCTTATAGAAATATACATAAAACAATCACCTTTGCTTTATAATCACACAATACCAAGTAGCTCATTTATCAATAGTATACAGGTGATTAGCCTGGGTTCCAGGCCCTAATTTTGGGTTATTCACTTTATATTGCACTTAATGCGGGCCATACAAAATTTAATTGGCGTCCTATACTCAATTTTTTTTCCCGACTCAACCGCAGATCAAATTATAACTCAACTTTATTCGCTCATTGGCAGCGCTGTCTAGAATAAAGAAAAAAAATTTAACAAGGAGCTTGTGGCAAGTCTAACATGTGTGCAATTATATCTTTTTGCCCTTTTCTTATACGTGGCCAGACGTTTCACTGACAGACATTTGCCAACAGACATTTGGCCGACTAGACTTGCCACAAGTCTCTTATTTTTTTAAATTATTTTTCTCATTCTGGACAGCGCCACCAACGAGAAAGTTAATTTAGAGATAGACGGAATAAGCGACTTGTAAAACACTGAAGTCAGGCACCAG
>NW_022719442.1:651-844 GCF_011630105.1 Anneissia japonica
TTTTGGAGCCACGAAACTGAGTCACTCGCCGCTCGCGTCGACTAGTTAGGCATGACTAAATTTAAATAGTCCTCCCTAATAAAACGGGCCTAAAATATTTAGAATAGACCCTAGTAAGACTAATTTTGTCAATGGCAAAAACAATTAAGCCTAGACGGCATACCATACAAATACAACAAAACTTTAACTTTCC
>NW_022719443.1:0-1486 GCF_011630105.1 Anneissia japonica
TCGGCAGTGTTCACACCGAGTTCGTGCAGTGTTCACGCCTGGTTCAAGCATATCTTTGAACATTTTAAAATTCTCTCTACGACATGGCACGCACCCCCGCACCCTTCATGTACTCCTCACACTTGTTCCCGAAGACTTTAATCATTGGCATGCTGAAGTGCGCCAGTGCAGTAACGAAAATTGTGCATGTGTCAGGGTGGCATTACATTGTCAATTTTTATGTTAGTATTCAAATTAGAAATCTTAGAAAGAATTTGGTGTATAATCGTATACTCTGTTTTGTTAATATTTAGACTGAATTTGTTAGTTTTAAGCCACTTCTGAACATTTTCCAGGTCTTTATTTATGACCTCAACAATGTTATTAATGTTAGAAGATGAATAATACATGCAGGTGTCATCTGGATACACACTGACATTTACATTTAGTATACTCTTAGGCAAGTCGTTAACATATAAAAAGAAGAGTACTGTAAGTGTCCAAGTATGGAACCCTGTAGTATCCCACAAACCCTACTAAAAAGATTTGATCTACACCATTAATATTAGTTTATAAAAATGGCCCCAGTAAAATAGTAGCCCCAAATGATAAGTAGGTAAAAATGGCCCCAATGAAAAAATTGAGTAATAGAAATGATTTTTTTTTTTTAAATCTTCAAATATTTATATACTAGCTGTCAAAAGCAAGAATTGAATCAATAATAAATACAGTTACACAACAGATGCAAATAATGTACTGAGAGATTATCGGAAAACAATGGCCATTGAATAACATTTTTTGATAGTAGAAATAAGTTTTAAAAACATTATTCCACTAACAAAGAGGAATGACATACATACAGTATTTTACCAAAATATGCAACTCAAAAGTAACCACAAAGTCACTTTTTTTAAGTATCAAATGAAATAACTTCACATGTTATAAACAGTGCAAATAAACAGTAGTTAAAGCATGAGGATCAATTGTGTTTGAATCACAAGTTCATGTATAGAGTACTGGCCAGAATTATCCCAAATTTTAAACGCATTCAACCCGTTGCATTTCCGCAACAGGTTCTCAAATAACTCTATTATATCTAGGCCAAATTTTAGGATTAGTGCCGCATAGCCTAGACCTATGCCCAGCTAGACAGTCTTCAGGTCAACCTTATAATACAGTACATGTCAACACTGCCCCGTTCCGTATCCATGTAATTTACCGTTGTGTTTTAACCAACATTCAGTAAAAAAAAAAAAAAAAAAACGCCCATCCATAGCCAGGAAAAAAATGCCCATCCATAGCCAGGTAATATTTATATAAAATTCAAGAGGTTCAACAATAACGTCACAAATACCAGCCTTGTGACTGCACAGACTTCTAGTCATCTCTACAAGGAAAAAAATAACACGTCGGAGTTTGCGCGATCTGCAACCAGGTCCTCCAGTCAACAGGGTCATTGACATTTTGGTGGTATCAGAATCATACGCTGTGTGTTTATACTTCACTG
>NW_022719443.1:1510-4156 GCF_011630105.1 Anneissia japonica
TTTTGGAAGATAAAATAAAAAGAAAGAAAAAAAAAAAGAAAAGGAATATGGAAAAAAATCGCTCAAAACGAGTCTGATGTTATTTTCGGGCGTCTGAAACAAACATTTTACAGGGGCAGGCCCTCGGACCCCCTGCCTAGAGGGAAAAGCCATACAGTACCATTATAACCCAATATGAATCACATAAATTGCTGGATTATGAGAATAATATCAATATCACATAGCAAATGGGTATAATTAAATTATATAATCTCTCGTCTAACTACAGTGTAACACATATCAGTTTTTATCTGTTTACCTGTATAATATTTATTTTTTCGATTGCACGATTGGCATCAATCAAGACACTTGTACTTCTTTCTTGCACTTTTGTTTAAATTAAATGCGTTTGTAAATCGTTGAAATGGTAATATTAATGTTAATAAATCATTTACGCGGCATGGATGGTCATGATTTGAAAGAAAGAGCGTCAGATATCATTTATTGTAATAATATTGAATACATGAAATACATTACAAAGTTTTTAAAGTACATTAACACAAATAGCACTATGCAAATAACGCACTGGCATAGGCCTATACATATTAGTTTTTATTTAAGAAAACTCAGTAGAAACTCGAAAATATTTACACTATTATATAAAAGGAATGTCCTATTTTGTAATACTTTATTTTATGCATAAATTTAGTAAATACTGTACCACGTTAAAACACAACCCAAAAATATTTTTATCACACCAACATTTCTGTTCGTATAATAGATGATGCAAATGTGTTGCTGTTTGCCGTTTTCCTGGCACCATGTGTGTGTGTGTGTGTAAAGAACATGCAGGAGACGAAGTTTTCATAATCACCATAGGCTGATCTATGAAAGTGAAAATTTGTATATACTGTACGTTGTATTTCTCCATTAATGATATTTGTTTATAAAGCAGTAACCCAAAAATTTGTCATATTAAACAAATAAAAGGTTGGGTACGAATGTATATTTTTAGCAACCCACTATTTGTTTTTGGTGGAGCGATACAAGTCGATCGTATGACCGTCATGCAGTCGCATGCAGAGAACATATTCTAACTAAGCATTGTGTTAAGTGTTGGAGGTTGCATCATTGCGTCTCACCACTACCCTTAGACTCAGTGTACTGCTACGCTTGAAAATGAGTGCAGACTAATAAGTCAGTCAGATACTGTCTACTATACTACAGTTAAATAAATAATAATATTGTGTATATATATATATATATTCATATATTTTCCACATAGTTGAAACGTAAATTAAAACCGTTTTGTTATATTCTGTACGATGGATCAAATTCGAACGAACAAGCAAGCTAGGCCTAGGTAGCAAAGCCATCGGCGTCAATCCATCCAGGTCTCTGTTGTTGTTGTTGACATGTATGCACTGGATTAGCACTGTATTTTGATTAATGATAGGCCGATCTATTGAAAGGGGAAAAGGTACTGTATATAATTATTGTGCATAGGCTAGTTAATACGAAATTGAAAATAATAATACTCCAAATCATATAATTCTGCTGCAGAATAGGCATACAGTGCTCAGCTAGGCCGTTTGTAATAATTAATATCAATAGATCTACTCTACATTCGACATCACTTGTTGTAAACTAGGCCTAGGGTGGCCTAATCTTAACCTATCTAGCCTAGGCCTAGTGAATGCACCAAAAGAACACAATATAATAATAAATGTTGGAAGATTCCTACTCTGTATAATATATATCTTAACAATACATTGGTCTCCAAAATGAATCGACGTTGTTTATTGATAATCATTGTAACATTACTGTCGCTAGATAGGTTAGTGTTGAAATAACTATCAACATTAAAAAACTGACAAATGGACACGGTTTCGTTAAATAAACAATGAACTTTCAACGTTCATTTCAACACAACGTGAACGCAACACAATTCAGCGCAAACGCAACGCAACAGCAACGGGTAAAATACGTGATTTTTGCGATATTTCTGGCCAGTACTGTAGGAAAAGGGAGAGGCTTACTTTCTCACAAACTTAGCAATACATGTTCTGCTTAGAGTTACTTCAAAGGAGTATTTGTTAATCAAATATTGTTTTTAAAGTAAACTGAATAATTAGGAATAGGCTTAAATTTATTTAAGCAACTTATTTAATTGCATACTTGGTTTTTACTCCCTGCCAACTTAATTTAAGTGCCTAAAACTTGGGTTTCCTAAAACCATATTATTTATACTAAATAATTTAAACTGAGATACAATACATATGTAAATATGGTAATTATGCTAATGGCGTGTAAGTGTGAGGGTAGGGTAATTATAGTAGAATAAAATGGTATTTCTAAATCCCACAAACCTCCCAAAACACACTGTAGAAAACCAAACAATTTAATTTTGATTGACTCACTTGGTATACCAATAAGAAAATTAAATATTCATAAGAACCTATTTTTTGGTTAAAATGTTGAAAAAATACTTGCAACACCACAAACCTTCAAACACACTGCGAACCGGGTATTGGGGTTTACCAATACCCCGATTGAATTTCTGGAAAATTGTGATTCCGCTTCCGCGAAATTGGCCACAAATAAATTATTTTAGTATTAATAAATGCATGATTTATGCTGATTTATTGATTATTTTGTTGATATTTT
>NW_022719444.1:0-688 GCF_011630105.1 Anneissia japonica
TCTTCGGCGAAGGTCCTGCCCTCCCGATCGAAGAGCTATTCTGCGAAGACGTCGACGATCGGCGTAGAACTGCGAAACGGACTTCTCACGAAGTCGGATCTCGGGTGGCAGCACAGCAGGATCCTGGCGCACGTCAGGAATCGAGAAAAGCAATCGGACGAACGATTCCACTCGACGTTTCTCCCGTTCACGACGACGACGTTCTCGAAGTACGTCGTGCCCTTCTTGGCGCCGGTCGGCGGACGGCGGTTGGCGCCGGTCGGCGGACGGCGGTTGGCGCCGTCCGCGTCCCTCGGGTCGACGGAAGCCAGCACCAACGGAAAGGTCGAGAGACTGGTGACGTAACCTTCGTTCTGCCTGCTGGCCATCTCGGCGGTCACGCCGTCGAACGAGGAGGCGTGCATGTACGGGATGCTGTGCCTGACGTGCTGCGTGACGCGCACCGCCTCGTCGTACGCGTCGAAAGCTGGCATCAGCGACGAGATCTCGAGGCGCTGTTCCTGTGGGAATGCCAGACCCGGCACGGAGGACCTGAAGCTGACGCTGGGAGCGTCGAAGTCGAACCACGTCAACCGCGCCAGGTGGGAGCCGGCGTTCGCCAGGGCGAACGCCAACTTCTCGTTGTCGGCGACCTCCGGCACCGCGAACGAGAACGCTATCGCCGGATACGCAGCTGCGAACAGTCTGA
>NW_022719445.1:0-1691 GCF_011630105.1 Anneissia japonica
AAAATGTAACTATATATAGCATAATGATATATAATATTAAGTTAATAATAACAATACCTGAACTGAGATGGTTGGATCAGACTGAATAAGGTAACACTTATTTGTGTTGCATCATGGGGCAATACAAAAAGTACAGAAGAAACTGAATAATAATAATAATAACAATAATAATAATAACAATAATAATAATAATAATTATTATTATTACTTATCACAATATATATTACTACAAAAAATGAAAAAATAAATGAATGAGATTTGACTTATAATGCAAATATCCATTTTAAAGAAACACACTCGTACAATGCAGTTAAACCAGGCCCATAGCCAGGGGGTTTTTAGGGGTTCAGGCAAACCCTCTTTTTCACCGAACCCCCTTTTGCCAGCGAACTTCCTTATCCAGAAAACGATCCCCCGTTTCCAAAATAGTGCAATTTATTACAAAATGGGAGCATTTTTGGCACTGTTTATTTGTCGCTATCGATCGTAGTCCGATCGTAGAAATCAAAACAAAGCTGCAGCCAGCTGAATGACGTAACCAGCAAGACATGAAAATGAATATTAATGAGAGTTTTGTTGCACGACGTCATCACAAAAGTTTGGGCGCTCGACATTTTTCATTTCTCTGGGATCGAGGACATGCGACACCTCAAAAATAACCCAGGAGGATGAAGCGCCGAGAAAGGATAACCAATTTTTTTGCTTCAAGGCCAGCAATGAAGAAATTACGAAATTTAAGAAGTTAGAAAATTCCTTGTTTTCACCACATGCTCATGATACTGCCTGGCGGCAGGACCGGTGTACTTTTTCGGGCTAGGCCTAGGCCCTAGGTCTAGCGTTACTAGGTAGGGTAGGGTCGTAGCCTATGAGGCCTATTATTTGCAAACGATTTTATTATTTATTTTGTAATCGAGCTAGCATAGGCCAGGGCCTAGGTTAGCTAGGAAATATACTTAGTAATGTTTTCACGTTTCGTCAGAATTAACTGACATTATTCATAATAATATATTTATTATTTTTTCTCAATATATCTCATTTAAACCAAGACAGCTCTTAAATTATTGTTTATTTTCACTGTGCTAAGTTTTTTTACATAAACTGGTTCTTAAACATGTACATTTGTAGCATTATAATTATGTCTGTTTTTTTTTCAATATTACTGTGCATGTATATTTACATAAATGGTTCTGTAACTTGTAAATATAATAACATTTTTCCTTGCCCTAATTATATATATTTCCATTGGAACTTAGCATTTAAGTTATTTGGGTAAAAAAGTAAAATGTAGGGCTGTCAGTTCCTATTGTTTCTTCATTTCTGCAATAAATAAAATATTATTTGCAATATCTCTCTTTTAAGCAAAGAACTTTTACATACCTCCATATTTTAATATTGGTATTTAGCGATCACATAATGTGCAAGGTCTGTGTTTTGTACAGTCACCTAGTGGGTATTGCTAATTTTTCCCAGTTATATTTTTAGAGATAACATTACATAGTTGCATTAAAATGTTAAGCATTGCTTTTTAATAAAAAAAAAAGTTTGTTTCACAATAAACATTTACGTTCTAAATCCTGTATTGGAAAAAGTAGTCTTCTTATCTTACAGTATTTTAAAAATTGTGTAAGAAGTATTTAAAAATACATGAACATGCATTTAAATGACATGTACATGCTTTTAAAATGCTGTGG
>NW_022719446.1:0-907 GCF_011630105.1 Anneissia japonica
AACTTTATTGCCATAGATCAGTCTTTTTTAAATTAAATATTGTAGTTTGTTTTATGCAAGGTATTTGTATTTAGTCCTATTTCGTAATGAGCCTCATATATACAGTATATAATACAATAAACAATGTAACGGCCCCGTTACAGCTTCACTCAGAAAACAAATTTACAGCAGCTTCATTTAGAAAGCAAGTTTACCGTTACAGCTTAAATTTACTGATACACCTTGTAGTATCACTAGTAGTAGAGCGGCTAAGGAGAAAAACCGTGCACTTTTGGAAGAAAGCATGAAACTTCCCACAGTGATACTATGACACCTAAGGATCATTAAAAAAAAGACCCCAAAAAATAAGCCGCTTAGTGGCCGCCATCTTGAAATTCAAAATGGCCGCCAAAATATTGGATTTTTATCAATAATCTTCATATCTACAGCACCTAGCACTATCATTCAAAGGTCTTTACCTATGTTTTCAATATCAGGGAGTATTTATACAATCATCAAAAATTATGTCAGATGGCCGCCATATTTGATTTCAAAATGGCTGCCAAAATATTTTAATTTTTATCATTATCTTCATATCTACAGTAACGTAACACAGTCAGTCACAACTTTAACCATGTATTTAATATCAGAGAGTATCATGCAATCATCAGGAAATTATGTTGGAAGGCCGCCATATTGGATTTCAAGATGGCTACCAATGAAAGTTCCTTTTTTAGTTGTATGAAAAAGTTTCTCAAACGTTTGCCACTTACTATCTCGGTGTTGTATCAGTAGGTCATATCAGTACACCACAGAGTCCTATACGATAAAGGGGCATATCTCACTCCCAGATACTTCTCTCATACGACTGACTTATATTAAAGAATGTGTATGTAGCTCAATGGAAACATCAAAGTTTGGGTGCGGC
>NW_022719447.1:0-583 GCF_011630105.1 Anneissia japonica
GGTATGATGTTGGTGAAACGCGTCTAGATATGGGGACTGCCTGACCTGAACTCTCAGAGCAGAAGACTCTAATGCGTCACTAACTGGGTCATCGACAGGATCTGCACTATCATCGATAATGCCAACGATCTGTCGGGCTTTGGCAATGTACCTCCTATCTGACTCGGGCAAATGTGGACACTGACTAAGATAGTGTCGATCGTCTGAACGACCGCACTGTTTACAGATAGACACGTTTTGGGTTGTTGAAAACGTGAAGGCTGGAACGGTCGGCGAGACCTTTGGGAATGAGGTATGCTTGCTGGGCGTGCTGCTGCTGCACGCAAGACGCGTGTGTCATCGGCTGTACGTAACTCTTCTAGAAGGGAATCAATAGCTTGTGAGATTTCAGGTTTAATTGACGCAAGTGTTCTGGTACGAAGTTCTGTGCCATACCTTTGTTTAACTATCTTTGGAAGGCCTTTATGTATTAGAGAGAGCCACATAAGGACCACCATATTTTCCAGGGAAGGGGAAAACTCCTCGTCTTCTTCAACTACCTGGTTATGATGGGAAATACCGCCACCTTGCTTTAACAAATTAT
>NW_022719448.1:0-628 GCF_011630105.1 Anneissia japonica
TTATCATCATAATGACTATCTACAGTATTTTCATCATCAATCATTATAGTGTATTATGATTGATTACTTACTGCAATACATTGCTTAGTCCACTACATGGCAGTATCATAAGCAATAGATAACTGCTATGATGAAGCCTAGCATTAACCTGCAATAGAGTCTTAACTCAGTCAATCCATCTTTTATATGAAAGAAACAAATAAAGTTATAGTTAATATAATTGGTTTGATTTAACAAAGGTTGCCATGCCTATCTATGCCTATATATCCTTGGCATTGATTATTTCTACTTCTTTACTCAGCATACTCCTAAAATAACAATTTTAATAATAATAATAGAAATAATAATAATAATAATAGAAATAATAATTAATAATAGAAATAATAATAACAATAATAAATTTATGATCATTTCGAAAGGTCAATCGGTATTTTGTACCACGCTGTCGAACAAAAAGATTTGCCAAGTCAACTATTCCAAGTGTTATTGGAATGTTAAATAAAGATTAATTTGGATAATTGGCAATGTACTTCCTGAATTGAACTGTTTTATTTTGTTTATTGATTTTTAATGTGTAATGTAATTGTTCGAATAGGGCTATGACTGTTAACTGTTTTTAATGAAATTT
>NW_022719449.1:0-590 GCF_011630105.1 Anneissia japonica
GGCCTAGTACCCCTAGCCAGTAGAAGCCTAGGGGGCCTAGGCCCATAGGCCATACTTAATACAATTAATACTACTGCAAAGATTTTTTAATTGCGCAGAGGCTAGAGCCTAGGATAGGCATAGGCTGAGTATCTAAAAAATCAGCTCAAATTGCGAGGAAAATCGCTAGAAAATAGGTGCGCGGAATCGTAAATTGCTGCATAATTTAAAATAATTGCATCGTTTTAGGGGGATATGACCGGTTGAGCCGCTGACAAGTGGAGCCGCCGGTAATTTCTATGGAACGCCAAGCGCGTCTCTCAGTGAATGTAGTGCGTCTCTCAGTGAATGTAGTCGGCTTGCTGATGTCATCAGTGAATGAACCCCCCGGATACCAGCTACATTTTCATCCCACAGTCTTGTCAGTCGTTGATTTGCTTGTATTGCCGTTCGTGATGTATAATTGTGTAATTGAAAATTAGAATTTTAATATGTTTATGTACTACATTTTTATAAAAATATATGAAGTTGTATAATTGCAAAATCGTATTAAAAATGTAATTTTATGTAGTACATTTTTATATAAATAAATGAAGTTGTATAATTGCAAA
>NW_022719450.1:0-669 GCF_011630105.1 Anneissia japonica
CTGGACAGCTGTGGGGTCTTAAAGGCGTTTGCCTAACTTTTCCCACTTATATCAAGTATCAAGTATCAAGATCTACCATATACTATAGAGTGTTCGGGAGATGCATTTTTTAGTATTTTAGACCGGGATTAATGACATTTGACCCCTCATAAAAAATTTTCACCATCCCAAAGCCCACCTAACTTTTTTTGGTGTATCCTGGTATATATCCCTACACAAATCAGTTGAAATCCGCTTCTTTCTAATTTTTTCGTTCGGTTGTGTAATACGTTTGAGTCGGATATTGTATAGCAGAAGTGTGCGAGTCCACATAAAACATTCGTGAGTTCTATACTTAAACTTTCTAGTTTTGGTTGTTTTCTACTGAACAGTAAGTTTACTGTTGTTTGAGCGATAGAAAGTGTTTTACACTACACGAATGTTCATACACAGCAAAAGGAGGCCCGACCACAAAAATATTTGTTTGAAATAAAGCAATAAATGTCCATATTACGCGTGTTCAGCTGATCCGTAAACTGTTTCGATAATGTTTGGCACCAGTAGGTGAGTACTTCATTTATTTCAAACAAACAAGGGTTTAAGTTTCAAGGCTCAGTTTATTCAAGCATGTACAAAAATACATGAAATGTGTTTTCCTTGGTATAAAGTAAACATAAAATATAAACGCAT
>NW_022719451.1:0-1551 GCF_011630105.1 Anneissia japonica
GATGTACAGGTGCGCAACATGCGTTGAAAATGAAGCAGAAATGAATGCACATGATCCGAGTAACCCGCCAATAAACATCACAATACGTTCACCAAACCGTTTGCTCAGATATTCCCCGATCAAATCTATTTTTGATTTTAAAAAGAAAAGAAACATAGAAATCAATAAAAAGATGTGTATCTTTTGTTGCTTGCCTTTAAATCAACAATTTGAAGGCAAGAAATTGACAAACACCTGATTTTCAAACAACAAATTAATGCTATTTGTAATAAATTGGCAAAGTACTGTATGTTGGAATACGTTAAAAAATTTGTTGTTTTTCACCACAAAAAACTGTTCTCACCATATATAGATCCATCATCGAACCAACTCTCAGTTACTGTAATATTGCATAGTGTTGTACTTACCTTCAAAAACTCAAAAGACTCCAAAACAAAGCAATTCATGCCATCACTTGGTTTGGTTATATTGATTCTGTTTCTTTTTGTCACCACAAATATAACTTATTAAAAGTTAACGATATTCATAACTATCAAATTCGAATCATTATTTATAAACTTATTAAACGTAATGACTACCGCCTCCAATCTATACTAGGGATTGATGACGGCCCCAATACATTCATATAATGCTAAAAGCAGAAGCCATGTTAGACCCAAACATTAACGCATCTTTGTAATACCAGTTTTTGTATTTCTTTCATTGGGCTTAAATTATGGAACTCGTTGGTCTCTGATTTACAAAATTCTAAGTATAATATACTTTTAAGAAAAACTTTAAAAAACAATTATTCTTGGCTTACGTTTGAACTTTGAAAGTACATCTGCACACGTGTGTTGGAGGGTGCGTATTTTATCTAGTGGATGTTTCAGTGCATGCTGTTATTGTATGTGTGTGTGTGTGTGTATATTCATGTGTATGTACGTGTGTGTATGTTTGCAAGTACTGTATGTTTATAGGTTTGTTTGTATGCGTGTGTGTGTATGCGTATGTGTGTTTGTGTGATACATTTTTGTGTGTTTGTATGTGAGTGTGCGCATGTGTGTACATGTATGTATATATTTGAGGCATGTTGTGGCGAAATGGTTAAGTTGTCGCACAGGCTAGTATTGAGTAAATGAGCTTTAAAATATGGGAGCTCAAAAAATTGCCTAAAAATCCAATTTTTTTTTCACTATAAATAAACAGTTTAAAGTATTATTAATCATGTCCCAATGTATTAGTTCTGGAAGTGGTCAACAAATTGTTTATTTAATGTTATTCAGATAGTTAATTCTATTATTAATGTATGCACAAATAACTTTGGAAGGCAATTTCTCAAAATCATGTTTATCTTTCACTTTCCAATAACTTGGGCTTGAAATGTCCAATTTCAATGAATGACCCCTCATTTTAAAGATCATATACTCAGGTATCTGAAAATACCAATAACTTTAATTTCAATTTTTGCTACAACTTGGCCATTTTGCCACAACATGCCTCATTTGTGGGTGTAAATATGCATATGTGTGTATATATACTGTACATATACACATGACATCAAATTATTAA
>NW_022719452.1:0-931 GCF_011630105.1 Anneissia japonica
CTTGATGGAAATTGAAAGCAAACTTAAATACTTTAAATAATAAGCAATACTGTATAGCTCTTCTGAATAAAAAAAAAAAAATCCAATACAATAGTTATCCAAATGTTAAATGCAGTATTAGATACCTGCGATTCGAATTGGGGAAACTGGTCTGGTGTGATTGTTACAGCCGACAGATTTATTTTATTGTCATTTACTTTATAGAATGGAAATAGTATATATACATTTAATGGTTCAGGGATGTCTCGGCCTTACTTAGATCAAATTTGATCAATACAATTATACTTGATATAATACCAGACAATGCCAAAGCCATGTTATTAAAATTCAACTACAGATAACCTTTAGCTATATGCTCTAATAAAAGTTTAACAAAAGTTAAAATAACGTCAGATGAAAGATAATTTTGTTTGGAATTTTCATTTAAAGCCAGGCTCCAGATAACAATTTTTTAACTATGTTGTACAACTGATTTTTTTAAAGACATTAAAAGCATATTTGACTAAAAACTCAAAAGCAGTTAATGAGATACAGATTTTTGAATATTTAAAACTGGGGAAAAGGGGGGTATAACTACCCTTTATTCACATTTACCCCCAGCTTTTAAATATTTAAAAATCTGTATCTCATTAATTGATCCCAAGTTTTTTGTCAAATATACTCGTGGTTTCGAAATATCATTTGTACAACATATCAAGAACTATTTTGCTCCAGAGGCTGTCTTTAAGCTATACACTGTATGCTTGTGGATATCAAACTTATCAGAATGACTCCTTGCACTTAACTCCACCCCTTACATATTATTGCTAATGTCCCGCAAACGACAGTGTTAATATTACGTGTTTGTGGG
The DNA here is from genome assembly GCF_011630105.1 of Anneissia japonica. Lineage (NCBI taxonomy): Eukaryota > Metazoa > Echinodermata > Crinoidea > Comatulida > Comatulidae > Anneissia > Anneissia japonica. The sequence goes on from NW_022719452.1 coordinate 851, forward strand.
AGGTGCGCATGTTCTTAATACTGAATAAAACATTCTGATTGAATAATAATTTAAATTTAGCCTTTATTTAAAATCCACCAA
>NW_022719453.1:0-722 GCF_011630105.1 Anneissia japonica
CCGTACTCCGAGTACGTGGAAACCGTGTGCGGACGTCGCGGCTTCGACAGTTTCGGGTCGGTGCTCACGAGGATGCAATCCCCGCGCGACTTCAACGCCTACTTCCAACCCATCGGATACCAACTTTCGTACGGTGGCAAGGACGCGTACTCGGGCGAGGCCTTCCCGTGCATAACAACCCAACACTGCGGAAGGATGATCACGACTCTGTCCGGCGCGCACGAAACCAGTCGGGAAGCTCATCATTTCGAGCGATGACGTCACTCGACGTCATGGGGTACATCCTTCGCGACTATAAGTGTGATGCGTACGACTTCGTGTCCGCATTAAACGTTCGAAAGGAGGCATGGGAAAGTCGAAGGAATTAGCAGAGAAGCTTCAGAAGGAGTTGGACGAGATGCACGAGTCCAAACGTGCGATGCTGAACGAGATGGACCGTCTGCGAGCTCGAGCGGACGCAGCGGAGAGCTACGGGCACCCGCCGCCCTCGGCGCCCGATTACGTCTGACTGGGACGGGTCGCCGCCGGAGTCAAGGTGGACGCCGCTAACAAAGAACTCGACAGGGTGAAGAAAGAACGAGATTTTCTCATGCAGCAGATCGATAGATTTAGAAACGATTGTCAGTCTCTGAAGAACGACGAAAACGTCGGGAGAATGGAGAGAGCGCTCCTCAGGGAGCAGTTGGACAAAGCGAAGAACGACTACCAAGTTCTGAAGAACA
>NW_022719455.1:0-701 GCF_011630105.1 Anneissia japonica
TAATTATTCCCTTTCTTTTTCTTTCTTAGGACAATTCATATGTTTATTTGCCTTTCCTTTCCTTTCTTAAGTTCCTTTCTATTCTTTCCTTTCTTTAATATATTATTTTACTTTTCCTTAACTTGTCCTTTGCTTTTCTTTGCCTCTTTCTTTTCCTTTTTTTTTTCTCTTTTCCGCTTTCCTTACCTTTTTCCTTTCTTTCCAGTCATTTCATTTCAATTCCTTTTACTTATTCTTTGGCTTTCTAAGCAGTCAGTCCAAATGTCATGCAGTGAGGGATAAAAAGAAAAGAAAAGAAAATCAATAGACAATATACCTTGTAAACAGTCAGCCAGAGGCTAACAACATCCATTGAAGCTATCTTTGATGAACTGACTTCTTGACACGCCAGAAAACTTAACGGCTTTATCAAAAATAAAGGATGTTAACCTACCTTTTCTTTTATTCTTAGTAACATGAAATGCCAACATTTTACAAGGGTGATTGTTTTCACGCCTGATAATGTGTGAGCACCACTTTATTTGTTGAGCCTGATAGAAGTCATTTATTGATGAAGTTTTGGTTATCGAGTGTAGCTCGTTATTGGTCTGAATGAAACTCCATTCGATTTCAGTCTTTTCATTGGATGTGCCGGAGGATGGGTAAGGATTTTTCCTTTTGAAACCGTCATATACCATGTTTCGAAGAAAGAAGTTATAGGT
>NW_022719456.1:0-1177 GCF_011630105.1 Anneissia japonica
ATTCGATAATTAATTATAAACAAGTATGAATAACTGACAGTTATACTATAAGGCCAAATATATTTAAAAAAAAAAAAAAAATGTTATTCTCGTTTTTTTTTCTCATATTATTTTTACACTGTGATTTCTTATTCCAATACTTTCTTAATCTCAATTCCGGCAGCAATCCAAATATCCGGCCATCATTTTGTGAAGAAAAAAATCCACTGGTTTCCTCTATTTATTTGTTTAAAATTCATCTCTTTGTCATGTTTTGTTGTTAATATTTATTGCTTTGCATTTTTTTCTATACATTTACATAATTTCACAGCAACAATAATTTCAATTTTTTATTAATTTCATGTTGATTTATTGAAAAACAGGTGGCAAATTAGTTGACATACTGTAGGTGCTTGCATTTTTGTTGTGTGTGATATGATGTCTTGTTTAGTTGTTCATTTTATAGTTACATACTTTTTTTATATAGGTAGATTTTGATGTATTTTTATATTTTTAATATTGTTGCAATAATAGTCATATTTTTATATAGATTTTTAAATATTTATATTGATTTATTTTTCCATTAAATGTTTTTGTATGTCTTTTCAAATTGTACTGTAATACAAACCATTTCAGCCTTGGCTGCCGTTTTGCAATTTTATGTTTTTTTATACTGAATAAATAAACATAAAAAAAAAAAGTACGGCCTCATGGAAGAATACCACCTTGGTGAATGATGAGCTTAGAGACAGTGTCTGGAACAATTTTTTTAAAGGATTTTAGTGAGCCTTGAGATTAGTCATGGACTTTTTTTATATAAGGGCCTAATCCATTGGCTTATGTAGGCTTTATTTTACATAGAATTCATGAAAAATTGTAGTGAAGGGGATTAACAATACTTAGATTTGCAGACATGGAAAAGTCCTATAAAAAACTATTACAGAAAAATTACAGTGATTTTTAAACACATTTTGCCAATAGTTGATGATGAAGCCTCTGAAGTTTATCAACGTGGTCGAGCCTTGAGTCTAGGTAACAGCTTAATTAATCTACCATATGGGATTACAACCCAGACAGTGGGGCCCAGCCGCAGGAAGAATCTTAGGGCCTGTTTCTACTGGAAAGAAATAATCGATTAAAAATCGCTTTTTCGAAAAATCGCTTTTATTCTTGCAGTAGAAACGGGACCAGTTTGAAA
>NW_022719457.1:0-2119 GCF_011630105.1 Anneissia japonica
AGTATTAAGGCCTTGTTAATTTATCAGTTCAGTTACATCTTATTAAATTTTAAAATCTGTAATTTAAAACTGGTTGCTAACAGACGAAGTCAAGCATAGTCATCATTAAGACAGCGACAATACATCACACCAGAACAAAAAAGGAGTCAAACATGCAAGAAGGGATGAGGTCACTGGAAAGAATATGCTACTGTAATTGTTACATTGCACGGTTATTCCCGCCAAACTTGGTAATGGTCCCTGGTTTGACCGACAAATCAGCATCATGTAGTGTAGCAATTTTATGGAAAGGTTTATTGAGGACAGGATCAGGATTTTCAATAATTAGGGAGAAGGGGACTTGGGAAACAGGGATTCTGTCAATTATTCAGATGAAGAATGCGGAGAAATGGAGTGCCATTAGACCGCCAATGGGTTTCCAACTAAACGGTGGTGGGCATAAAAATATGTCAGAGTGCCAAAGTGAATTTTTGATTTTACACCAAGGGCCACACCCAAACTTTGATGTTTGCAGTGCGCTTCCAAAAACCTTCATGCACTGGTTTTATACCGCTTTATGCTCAGTTTTAATATTACTTTTTACAGGTGATCGGTGTTGGGCCGTTAAAAACAAGGTGTTTTCTAGCCAATGCTGCTTGGCGGGTCGCACACATAGGGTTTTCAAATCATTTTTCATAAGCAAAAAAAAAATTTGTGTCAGGCTGCATGCGGCCCGTGGGCTGCACTTTGCCCACTTGTGAGTTTCAGGTTGATGCTGGTTTTGCCCTTTGGCAAGATATTTTATCTATGTTTGCTTTTACCCAGGAGACCCCCACCGCCTAACTTTTATCTTACTTTCAAAATGCCCCAAAAAACCAGAATTACAAGCATCATGAGTCTAAAGTTTGCTGTACATGGTAATATGTTATAGTTGCCAAATTGTCAGTATGTTGACAGGGGAAGTTGAGAAAAAAAAAAGGATAAAATTGGTACCTGGGAACCACAAGGGCATATGAATGATGAATGAATCTATCAATAAAATCAAAATAGATAAAAAATAAAAAGTAAGGTATTTTATGATTTAGTCAATATGAAAATGTCACTGTCTTCAGTTAACTTATATTTAACTGCTGTTTTCATTTCTCTCAAGTGCTTTAAGCATTTCTTTTAAAATGAATATAAGCATTATAATAAAAAAAAAACCTTATTTATATTATATTGGCAAATGTAGCACTGATTACAGAAGACATAAATTGCCCCAAGCATGGTTTTTATTTCATTTGTTTTGAACATCAATTTCAGCTCTAATAAATGGTAAGTTGTTGTGGCGATGAACTGAATCCCCTTTCATGAAAAAGGAGGAGTCTATTTATAGATAGGGAAAGGGTAAATGACCACAAATGAAAGAAATTTACTACCCGTCAATGCGTTCATTCGTTAGTTCTAAAATGTTCGATACATTAGAAATGACACCTTTTAACCAATGAAATGAATACATTTCCCTAATCATCACTAAGTTAATTAAAATTTAGTGCCCCTGCTCAAGAAGCGGAAGTAAATACTTAAGTTCATCGAGAATAATTTCCAGAATTTCCTCACCATCCACACCACAGGAAGGATCAATATTCAGTCCAGTAAAATACTAATATGCAAATAAGGATGACTGAAATTCAAACAAAGACCTCTCACTAATCAGCTTAATTACCGATTTATCAGCCATGATCTGTAACGACTATCTAGTTATAACTAAGCGATGAATGACGAAGAATCTGAATATTCAGACAAAATTAATTATTCATGACCGAATAACAAAGGCATAAGTTGTTGCCTTACTTAATCCATGACACGTCTACAAAAGTTCACTCTATCAAAATAATAAAGGCCTATATAGTGACAGAAACCTAAATATAGACCTACATGTATGTGGGTTAATCATCTATTGTATTGGCTAATGTATATGGCATCAGGGCAAAGACAGTCAAGAACACTGCTTGTTGAGTAAATGGGCCTAGCCAAAAACAAGACTCAATATTTTATACTTGCAAGTCATTCTTATATTGTTCCTGTGAATGTCTTTTAAAAACATTGTTACAGGCAGGATTGCACTTGAAAAAAGTTCTATAAATGAATTTAATGTAAA
>NW_022719458.1:0-518 GCF_011630105.1 Anneissia japonica
CTATTTACAACTGTATGTAACAGTCAATTTATGTCCAACAAACATACTTTAAGCTTCACGGGGAACGATTTTTTTTTCCGTACGAAACATTTGTATGAAACTTCACTCGGGCCATCTCGGATTGACTCGAGTGAGTACGATACGAGGAACAAGAGCAGACACTTCGCAATGTCGTGACGCTCGAGTTTTACTATTATTGCTCTTTCTATGTTTACCTACGGTTGGCCTATCAAATTTCACGGACTTATGTGATGTACGTCACTGTGTAACTAACTGTGACCTTCTTGGATGTTATTAAATGTTAGTATATTATCTACAACAACAACAGCTAGTACCTCCTGTTATAAAGTGTAGATAGGTACAGTTACCGTAATTACCAAAGGCTAGAGAGGATAAACTATAGGCCTAACTACAGGCTGAGGTCTTACCTAGGCCCCTCCTTAAACTAGGCCTAGGGTCATAGGCTGACACAACAGTCACGCTTCACATACTGACATGGACTGAAATTTTTGGGGAAA
>NW_022719458.1:682-899 GCF_011630105.1 Anneissia japonica
ACCATTCTCTTTCCCATCCTTCTCCTCCTTCTGCCCTCCTTCTTTTTTTGCATTTCCGATCATACAAAAATCTCCAGACATGATATATTTTTCGCCAAAAAGTGGGGGGGCCCGGGCCCCCCCGGCCCCCCGGTTCCGCCGGCCATGTAATATACTTTTAATATCTGTAATATTACTGTCTGTGAGATTATTGCCCGATTATTAAAAATATGGATAA
>NW_022719459.1:0-655 GCF_011630105.1 Anneissia japonica
GGTGGATCCTCGTCTGCGCTTATGTAGGAGTCTCCTGCACACAGATGACGTCATGTGTAAAACGACACATATTTCATGACGACATCGTGCATCAGCTCGACAGAGTACCTGTTGGGGCAATATTCGGTTAAGAAAAAATAAATGCATACACCGACAATGGCATTCGCTCTTATATCGGCACCGATAACGTCATGGGTGCTGTGTTGGTTCAAGTACCCCATATTGCCTGTAATGTGTATTATGTTGTAAGTGATGACAAAGAAAAGACACAGACACGTATTTACGGCTTTTATTACATCCGCTCGTGTTGAACAGAAGACGTCATCGTTCCCCAATTGATTGTAATGTGTATAATGTTGTAAGTGATGACAAAGAAAAGACACAGACACGAGTTTAAGGCTTTTATTACATCCGCTCCAGTTTCGCTCTAGTTGCACAGAAGACGTCATCGTACCACAGATCGTCTGTAATGTAGTATTATGTTGTAAGTGGTGAAAAAGAAAAGACACAGACACGTGTTTACGGCTTTTATTGCATCCGCTCAAGTTATAACGCCCTCTCGAGTTAACAACGATGACGTCACCAGACTCCGTGTTGATCTTCATCTCGTGTCTTCATCTCACGTCCCAGCACAGGTCCTCCCGTGCCAGTGTCA
>NW_022719460.1:0-124883 GCF_011630105.1 Anneissia japonica
TATATATATATATATATATATATTTATACCATTCATACCATTATTGATTTCAACATTTTCATTAGTATTTGTACTGCGATAATGTCTAAAATTTATTGTCAAAAAACTAAAGATGATCGAGATGTTTGTAAAATTAGTTTAAGAATTATGTTGTATTTCAAAGAGAAGTAATGTTTAAAACAAATGGAAGTTGACTATAGTCTACAATTTATAGCTAGCTCATACTAGCAAAACAATATTCCAGTACGATAATAGGTCTATGTATTTTGGCCTGCCTATTTGTGCTTATTGATTTTAAATTTTAATTTATTAATTTTAGCCAGCAAGAAATACAGGTACAAAATGAATACAATTTAAAATTCATTACATTTTTATTGATATTTTATTTTGTACATGTATTTGCTGGCTGAAATGGAGCAAGCAAATTAATGTTGATGTACTAGGCCTATTATTCATCTTAGCCAGCAAAAAAAAGGAAATTCATGGACAATATGAAAACTGTAAAATTAGAATTTCTTTCAATTATGCATTGACAGGTGCAAAGTATTCTCGGAACCGAAAATCATTAACATGAAACGATAAAATGGATAATTATATTATATTAGACGGGTCCAACATAATACACGCATTTTGAAACATCAAAATATTACACCTGTTACTGAAAGTTTCGGCAGTGATGCTTTTTTTCAGATATTTGCAGGAGGTTGTAAACAAGTATTGTTATGTTGAAGTATAACATGATTTTTGATTTTATAATGTGATATGTTTGGTGTGGAAATTTGGTCTACTTGGTTCTTGTTACGGCCCGACGCCGATCATCAGTGTAAATAGTAATATTAAAACTGAACATTAAGCGTTATAAAAGCAAGTGCTTGAAGCAAAATAGAAACGTCAAATTTTCATCATGAAACATCTTAGTTTGCGAGCAGAACTCAGTGTTAAACCAAAAAATCACTTTGGTCCTCCGACCCATTTTTATGCACACTCCACCTGGCTTACAGAGACACATGAGCCGCGCTGACCATCATGAATGTTAACATTGAAGTGTTAAGCACCGTATATATCTGACATGATTTTAGATGACACACTCAATTGGAAGGAGAAAATACTAAATACGGTTCATTCAATGTTAAGTTGTACTATCTAAGATTGAAGAAAGAAGTAATTTCATGTCTGATGATACAAGTGGCGTATCTAGGAGTCCTGAAATGGGGTGGGGGCTGATTGGCGGCTCGATGATTAGATAAGGGGACGTTAGCACACAAAAAAAGCAATAGGCTATATACGGGTATCATGTTAAGTCGTGCTGGTCGTAGGTCTATCCAGTATTGTACACCCCCTCTATTATTTGTAAAGCTTATACCATAATAAATAAGCAAAAAATTAATCAAATACAAACTCAAATTAATGAAGTTGCTATAAAGGTTTAAAGGGGGGATTTCCACCCCTACCAGAGATGCATTTCTCTGGGGAGACCTATGCATGAGCTTTAATTAGATTGCGGATGTCCATTATCGAAAGCTTTTGAATCTCCAATTGTCCTTTTTTGCATGAACCGAGCACGAAACGCTAATAACATTTCGGTTTCTGTAGGTTGTCTATCCCTTTTTTTTAATGTTTGTTACAAAAACGGATCGTTTCTATCCTTTTTTGTCATGGGTACATGTGCATACACACCAATAACTTGAAACTATCGATGTTTTATTCACTAACCAATAACACGTTCTTGTGAACGTTGTGGTGTATAGATTACAATATACCTCTTCCCTGAGATTCGCACTCACTTTGCACAGTAACACAAGATCATCAACAGATCATCAATATGGTCAAACAGTTTCATGATGGAATGAAAGCACACGTCATAGAAAACGGCAACCGCTCAATCCAGTTTGAAGTTACCAATGGCACCAAACAAGGCGATGTTCTAGCGCCTCTCCTATTCAGTATGGTGTTCACAGCCATGATGATGAATGCCTACAAAAGTGAAGACCCCGGTGTTGACATCCGCTATCGTTTTGACGGTGGATTATTCAATCTCAGACGCTTAGGAGCCAAGACAAAAGTAAGACATTGCAGAATACGTGACCTTCTCTTTGCTGATGATTGCGGTCTACCAGCTTTATCCCATGATGATATGCAACGTAACATTGACTCCTTCACAAGAGCATGTTCAGACTTTGGCATGGAAATCAATACAAACAAGACAAAAGTTATGTTCCAACCTGCCAAACGAACGCATACCAAAACAGCTCCTATATGGTGAACTCTGGACAGGTAATCGATCCCAAGGAGGTCAGAAAAAACGCTTTAAGGATTCACTGAAAGCAACTCTGAAGCATTGCAGCATCTTACCGAATGCATTTGAAGTACAAGCATCAGATAGACTCATTTGGAGACACACTACTCACACTGGAATAGAACGGTTTGAAAAAAACAGAATCTTGCACGCAAAAGCTAAACGTGCTGCAAGAAAGGAACGTGAGAAAATAAAATGCACATCAACTGAGCATCAATGCCAGACGTGTAGAAGAAACTTTAAATCCAGGATTGGACTAATCAGCCACCAACGTATACACAAGGATAACTTATAAGTCTAGGAACATGTCAATATACTTGGTGATCAAGGTCTTCTTCGAATACGAAGGACGAACGAACAATATACCTCTTCCCTGAGATTCGCACTCACTTTGCACAGTAACGCCCCCCCCCCCACAACCTCCCCCCCATCTTTCCCACTCTCTTTACCGGGCTAGAGACGCTCCTGGTTAAAGGAATACTTCTTCCATCTGCAAATGAGGAAGTTTAGTTTAGTGTAAGAGGTGATTATGCAATTTTTTGGTGTTTTTTTTTTCTGTGGAATAAAGTATACAATATGATACTGTCGGGTTTTAAACTGCGTTTTTTTTTTTCCATTTTTACTGCATTTATAATGCATTTCATCCTATTTTATATTTCCTGTTTGTTTATAGTACCAACATTTTAAGTGCATTTTCTTGCTTTTGCGTCGGTATTTGGAAAATTCTCGTATCTTATGGCAGCGATGTCGATATTACACTGCTTTTAAAAAGAACAAATACTCCATATCTTATTTTGATTAATTTTTTTTTACAAACGTCCAGTCATTCTCATTTAGGAGGTGGTAGGCCAAATGCAAAATCTAACCTCCTTGTTTTCATTAACTGAATGCGATTTCACATTTCATTTTCATAGGTATGCAACGTTATTTAGTCTAAAAATAAGTACGTTTTTATGGTTCTACAAAAAAAGCTTTTGAATTCAAAACTTCAAAGTTATTATCACGTAAATTTTAGTTTTCCCTATGCTAGTGATTTTCTGTGAAAAAATACTCGATAATTCGCTTTTCAGTCTATCGTGGAAAGCGCGCATTTATACGTAGGCCTATGTCATTTAATTGCATTTTGATCATTTATTTCAAAATCATGATGATGCGTTATAATTATATACACAATAATAATTCTAAGACCTGTAGTTTCACTTATATTATCACCTCGACATGGTCAAATGCCCGCGGAGTGACACAATCAGTTCCTCTGAGAATTGGAATGTTGCAGCTTGTAATCAAACTGATTTTTCACTGGAGTAGTGTAGTTTTTGTATAGGTCTATGATTATTATACCAACGGAATGATTTATTTTTAAATCTGATTAGAATTCAGCTAGCTCGATAATCCGATCTTTGATTGCGTGGTATGATATTTTGGATTGAGCATTATAGAGCCACCAAGCCAGATTACTGTAATACATAGTGCCATTTAACCGACGAATTCTAATGAGTTATGATGTAATTAATATATAATCCAACTAATTGATGCTGCAGGCGGTACATGGTAATGATTTGGTCTCTTAATAGAAAGATCGTGAAACCTTAATATATATTTTTAAGCACTCGAGTCCTAATAACTAAATAATAAATAAATAGTCATTAAAATGTAGGGCGCCGATACCCGCATTTAGATATTCTTACTTCATTATAGAGCAATTTTTTATTTTTGCCCGAGCCAAACATGCTCTAGGCATTCGAGTCCTAATAACTAAATAATAAAAAAAAATAGTCATTAAAATGTAGGGCGCCGATACCCGCATTTAGATACCGGCATTCTTACTTCATTATAGAGCAATTTTTTATTTTTGCCCGAGCCAAACATGCTCTAGCCCTATTAAATTACTTGTTTTTTTGGCCCTCAAAAATGTTATTCTCAGGAATTGAGAGGGAAAGTCGGAAAATTCTGCCGCAATTATTGATTCCTGTCGATCATTGCGCATCAACATCGACATCTTGCCCTTCGTACTGTGGTTGTAATGAATTCGTGCGACACCATCCCTAGCGATTTTATAATAATTATGATAACGTCCGTAGATAGGCCAATAGAGCTGTTAAAATAATTTTTGGAAGGAGAATAGAAGGCGATAGAAAAATATTAAAATGCGATTATAACTCAATTTTTGTTTAAGCCTAATAAAATATATTAGGAATTTAATTAGCCTATTTGGGAAATTGTTAGGAATTGTTGACTGTAGAGAGATATCTCGTAGATGAAATAGAGAAATAGGATTCGAAAACACAAATGCAAATACAGTGAAAGTACAAATATCGTGCATAGTTGTGTTTCAAAGAAAGCTTGGTCAGTCATAAAACAGTAAACACATTAGGCTGACCAAAGTATCATTCTATGTATTTACCTTAGATATTAATTACAACACAGTGTAATAAATTACACGAAATATCATAGAATCCATGGAGTGTCTGAAATTGTTGATAACATAATTTCCATTAAATAATTCCTGGTCACTTTGTTTTATGGACAGAAGCCATTACACACTAGCAACATTCCACATTTGAGACAATTTAAAACCTAGCACGTCACACTAAATAGGGGTAGATAGTTTATAATGTTTAAGAAAGGATTAGATACGTTCATTGAACCTCCAGCGCGTTCTCAACCAGGCCTCATCTAATGACACGCTGAACAATGTCCATAAACAGAGGGCACGGAATCCTATTGCTGTGCAAATATCAGTCTACAAACTCAAGTCTCCTTATTTGATGAGTATGCCTAAACAAAGTCATCATTTACATTGTTTAATCATCTCGTCCATCTATCTTCTGACATCACCAAATTTCGTGTGTAGGTTATCTTTATATTCCGTTTAATAAAGACGTCCAAAGAGAAGTACGGTAACATAAGTATGATGAATATTATGAATATTGTTAGCATTGCCTCACATACATTGAATTGGACTATTTATACCCGAGAATTTAAGTAGAATACCGGATATTAATGTTATCCAAAATCTCATTTAATAAGATATTTTCGATGAGAATAACATGGATTTTATCAGATCAATAAGCGTTAACCTTTAATCAATGTAGCTTGGTCTCTAGGGTGCTTACCTTACAAACCCCATGACCCTGGGTTCAAATCTTGTCAAAGGCATTTAAAACAATGGTCCACACGATCTTGCACCTCCTTTGGTGACACGTGACATAGTTTTATGGGCTTAGGACCTGGACATGTTAGGTCGCTAGGGTGATTACCTTACAAAAACCATGACCCTGGGTTAAAATCTTGTCAAAGGCATTTAAAAAACTGGTCCACACGATCTTGCACTGCCTTTGGTGGCACGTGACATAGCTTTATGTGCTTAGGACCTGGACATGTTAGCCCATTTTGCTTAAGTATTGGATAGTCCATTAATATAAAATACATAAGCACATTTAAATGCTAAGCACATCCTCAAGATTCTAATCACATTAGACTGAAGTCTCAGCAAAAAATTAAAATTATATGTATAATAATAATAATAATAATAATAATAATAATAAATTATTATTATTATTAATATTATTATTATTATTATTATTATTATTATTACTATGTTAAGTTGTAAATAATTTGAAACTACAGTATTGTTTTTATCTGCCTAATTGTTAAATAGGCCTATTTTATTTTTAGAAAAGACATGAGAAAATAAGGAAAAAGATAAGTAAGGTAATAAGGAAAATAAAATAAAATAGGCCTATTATTATCTCTTTTCCTTTACTTCTCTGCAATTTCATTCCTTTTTCCTTTCTCCACCCCCCCCCCACCTCCACTTTCCTTCTTTTATTTTTCTACTTTTTAATTTTTTTCTCTTTCCTTTCTTTTTTTCCCCAATAGATTTTCCTTTTTCTTACCTTATATTTTCCTTTTGCACATTTCTTATTCTTTCCTTTCTCTTTCTTTAACATTTCCTTTTCTTTTCCTTTTTTTCTTTTCCTTCTATATCTTTCGATTTCTTGCCATTCTTTTCGTATCTTTTATTTAACACTTTAGACTCAAGTCTAACAAAAATATGAAATTTATTTATCATCTTGTAATTTGTTTCACACGATAATCCCAATGGAGAATGCTTTGCTTTTAATCATTATCGGTGTCATTTTTTAATCAACAATATAATTTCAAGTCGCCTACTGTTAAGCTTTTGCGATTAGCACATGTGTGTAATAATACAAATTTATATATCTGTGCACTGTAATGCATCTTATAAATATTATTAGTTGCATTAAAGTAAGTCGATGATTACACTAATGTTTGTTGATCTCATATGGTAATTGGTGTTGTTTTGTGTGTTTGTCGAAAGGAATTAATATTAATTGAATCTTATTATAAAGTTCAAGCTTCTTCTAATTAAGCTCTGACGATTGATGAGACTTTGGTTTGGCTTTAAAATCTATTAATGCAAATTGCTTCTGTGTATACATTTATATGATATTATATGATAACAAAATCGATCTGTTGTTCTTGAAATCTACCCAGACCACCACCGACGAAAAAGTTTTTTTGCAGTTCTTTTGTTTGAGGGCGCTAATCAAAATACTGTAGCCATCCAACAGTCATTACGTAATCGCAAACTTTGGCTTTTCAGTCTTGCCCCGGGAAAAGTATTTGGACAGTAAAATTTCGTCGTTAGGTAAAATTGTTGATTTCTTTTTTATATATAAGATGAATTATCATGCCCTTAAGCGACATGTGAATATCTACTAGGCCTAGTCTATCTCGGCCTGGTCCGTAACTCTAACAACAGGTAGGCCTAGGCCTAGCCCCTAGGCTAGAAGCTAGCCTAGGTAGGGCCTAGGCCTGGCCAAGCCAGCCAAGGAAGGAGGGATGGTCATCCTGGTTTTCCTTGACGATATGATAGTCAAGCCAAGAGGGCTAGACACTATATAATCGGCCTTCAGGCATCAGCCAGGCCATTCATGACTGCATTAAAATTAGTCTAAGTCTGGGACTGCTGCTGGTACTTTGTAGGAAATTTGAACACCCTCGTCCTCTTTTTTGTAGGCCCTATAAGGCCTCCTAGTAGGGCCTAGCTAGCCTATACGTAGTCAAAACTCGGCCAAGGCCCGGGTAGCTAGTTGAACAGCACCCAGATTCTACAGGCACTGTTTGGCTGAGGTCAGTCAATATAGGCCTAGCCACTGGAGGCCTAGGCTCTAGAATGTAAAGTATTTTTGTGTTGGTCTGAATGCGTTCGTTGATTGTGATTGGGAGTAATCAGTTTTGGATTACCACCGATTACATCGCAACAGACAAGTCTCCAGCACCAAAAGATATTTCAACCTTGCCAGCAAGCATCACCTTAGTTTAGCCACCACTGACGACAAATAACATAGGCCTACTCTCCATGCTCTATAATGTAAAGACTTAATTAGAGCTTTTTATTAGCTTTGCATGAAAGAACCATTATTTGGTATAAAAATAACCATGACATTTAGCACTTTCCTAATTATTTTTGACAGAAAATTATTGTCTATGTCCTTAACACATCTTCAGCCAAGATGCATTATGGGTAATCCTGTACACTACATAATGTTTTGGATTTATCAATGCCATTATCCATATTAATGGTTGCAAGAGAAAATTGGAAGTTAATTTTTTTCAAATCATTTTGTCAATTATATAATTGAAGGTCTGACTTATAGTATTTGCGATCCTTCAGCTTAAAATTAAATCTCCTCTTTGATACTGAAATTTCCATCAGACCTTTTCAACTTGCGAATTTAATTATAAACATACTGGAGATGTTTAGAAATTGTTTACTAATTCAAGGCCAAAACAATTGTACAATAAGAATGAAGATGCTAGAACATTACTCACTAATTTCTTTTCACTACTGACTGTATATCCATTTTCCTGATGATGGTCAGAGCAATCTCACCAAAATATTCAGACATCCAACCTGTGGTTTTATCTCAAAAAACCATATTTTTACACATGTTTATGATTTTGTTATCTATGTTTACAGTTTATGTGAAAGTCATCTAATAATTAGAATTAAAGTAGTCAAAATTTTTGGAAATTTCAATTTATAAAGGAAGAAAGCTTTTGGTTAATTTTTTATAAAGTTTTTTGTGGACACGTAAAATAAACCAGTTTCACATTCTGAGAACAACCTCAGCAGAAAAGTATCTTCCTGTGCACATCTCTGCACTTTGGAACAATGTATCTATTTTTTTTTTGTGCGCATACTGTTTTTTTTGTGCGCATACTGTATGTGGTCAGTATTCTCACCACAAGCTTTGTGTACTTACTGTAATATTTTTGTATTTACAGTACATCGTACATTATTACAGTGCACCCTCCAATTGGAGACCTCTAATTCCGAGACCCCTCTAATTTGAGACCACTTTTCCAAAGACCCAAACAGCAATCTTCAACCTTTTAACACAAAGCTAGCCCTCTAATTGGAGACCAAACCCGAGACCACCCCAAATTTTCAGGTCCCAAAGGTGGTCTCGAATTGAAGGTCGAACTGTAATATGTATACACGGTTATCACTGTCGCATTGGTTGTGGCTTGGAATCCCAGCCTCGAGGTCAGGTGTTCGAAACTCTCGCTGGGCAAATTGCTTGTGTCCTTGGGCAAGGCGCTTTATCTACAGTTGCCTCTCTCCACCCAGGAGTACACGTGGGTACCTGGTAATGGTATGTTCGAACACAACTGCGCTGATTAATTACTAGCTGCAATATTATGGAATTCTCCTCAGGGAGCTGAGTATGTGTTCCATACAGTATGTGTTTGATTCAATGATCAGGGTGCTTTATGCATGAAGCAATATATATAAGACCAAAATATTATTATATATTATCATGATTATCATTATCATTGTTATCATTATCATCATTATAATGATCAGAAATCTTTATAAATTATCTTAATTGAATATGTCACACATAGTGAGGAGGCAATCATTGAGGATGGTATAGTTACCTTGTCATGATTTTTTTTTTAAATGACCTCTTTGTAGATAACGTTTTGCGTGAGTGTCTCTGCTGAATAGTTCTTATGCATAATTGTCCACTTTGATAATACATTGGTACGCTTTTAAATGTATGCTCAGTAGCGGAAAGCTGGTCAATGTTTTTCTTGCATTGATTCTCCTGCACGCCTTGATTTGACTGGAGCGTATGTTTTTGTATTCCTATTTGTGATGAGGGGCAAGCTTTAAGATCAGGCAGGGGCTTAGCCAGAAAAATGAAATAGGCCGTCCAAAATGGAAGCCAGTGGGCGTGGCCCTGAGCCGATGAGTGGGCCACGCCCCCCTCCCAAACATAAGAAAAATAATAGAAAATTATGGTCTTCGACTCAGAACCATCTATTTGCCAGCGGGGTATAAATGTTTTTAACATTATGCGTCACGGTGTTGTAAGTGAATTTTTGACCGGGTAGGCCATGGTTAAGCCTTACATTTTTGAGAATTCCCACCAAATGTTGGTATGAAAACAATGCACATTCAATCAATATATGTTTTTTGTTTTTAATTATATTATTTAGCTTTAGTTTAGTGTAACATTCGATAGATTTGAAGAATATGAAGAATTTGCTAAAGGTAGACCAGGCCTAGGCTAGGCCGAGTTGATTAGGCCAAGCCGTCCAAGCCGTCACAGTAAAAGTATCTGTCCTAAATAGTTGCTGGCCGTCCACAAAAGACGGCCGGACAGCTCGCTGGCTAAGCCTATGAGATCAGGACTGTACATTTCTTTTCTTTGAGTTAGTACATGATTGATATAAAATCTCTCGTTACTGTAAATTAAATGCACTTATTATGCACTTATTATGCACAAATTAACACGGTTAATTTGTAAGATTACCTTGTGTAGCTGCCATTTTTCTGGAGCGACCTACTGTATAACACATGTCCTCACTCGGTGAGCATGTTACTATCAGTGCCGATATTATGGCATTACGCACGGGTGCATATCATGGTGTACGGGGGACACGTCCCCCCCCATTTTTTTAAGGGGGGTTGGTTCCCCTATTTTTCCAACCGCAGTGAAAAAAAAGTGCCTGAAAATTGTGGAGTGAACTGCATACTGCACAGAGTCCGGTCAGGAAAACTTACCCGAGTTGACGGTTAGTTTCACCGAGTCAATTGTGCTCAGGAAAACTACTGGAGTGAATCTGACCGGGCTAGATAGTCCAATGCGAACAGCGCTACTCGGTTAATCTTCCAGGGTCACTGAAGTAGATGACATTTATCGCTCTGTTGGGCAACCACACATGCGCACAATTTCAACTTACAATTTCCCGCGACACGAACCTGTTTTGAATATTGTTTTGATTCTGCTTGTTGGTATTGTTGTAACTAAATTTATATCATCGTTTCTACTTTCACTTGCTTGCATTATTACTATTGGAGCATGGCTGATTTGATTAAAATTGTGAATGGTTTGTTTAGCCTTCCTAGGTTCAACAATCAAATTCGTACTCGCAATAGTACAGTAGTAGTAGGCATGGTTTTACCCTCGCTGACAGGAAACTTAACCGAGTCTTACGATTTCACCATCGGAGTGTTAACCGACGTCTCGGTAAAATCTTCCCCTTTTTAAATCCAGTGTGACTGCAGATCTTTATAAATTATCTTTATTGAATATGTCACACATAGTGAGGAGGCAATCATTGAGGATGGTATAGTTATCTTGTCATGATTTTTTTTTTAAATGACCTCTTTGTAGATAACGTTTTGCGTGAGTGTCTCTGCTGAATAGTTCTTATGCATAATTGTCCACTTTGATAATACATTGGAGTACAGTACGCTTTTAAATGTACAGTGCTCAGTAGCGGAAAGCTGGTCAATGTTTTTCTCGCATTGATTCTCCTGCACGCCTTGATTTGACTGGAGCATATGTTTTTGTATTCCTATTTGTGATGAGGGGCAAGCTTTAAGATCAGGCAGGGGCTTAGCCAGAAAAATGAAATAGGCCGTCCAAAATGGAAGCCAGTGGGCGTGGCCCTGAGCCGATGAGCGGGCCATGCCCCCCTCCCAAACATAAGAAAAATAATAGAAAATTATGGTCTTCGACTCAGAACCATCTATTTGCCAGCGGGGTATAAATGTTTTTAACATTATGCGTCACGGTGTTGTAAGTGAATTTTAGATGGTTAAGCCTTACTGTACATTTTTGAGAATTCCCACCAAATGTTGGTATGAAAACAATGCACATTCAATCAATATATGTTGCTTTTATTAAACGTAATTATATTATTTAGCTTTAGTTTAGTGTAACATTCGATAGATTTGAAGAATATGAAGAATTTGCTAAAGGTAGACCAGGCCTAGGCTAGGCCGAGTTGATTAGGCCAAGCCGTCCAAGCCGTCACGGTAAAAGTATCTGTCCTAAATAGTTGCTGGCCATCCACAAAAGACAGCCGGACAGCTCGCTGGCTAAGCCTATGAGATCAGGACTGTGTACATTTTCTTCTTTGAGTTAGTACATGATTGATATAAAATCTCTCGTTACTGTAAATTAAATGCAATTAAACACGGTTAATTTGTAAGATTACCTTGTGTACAGTAGCTGCCATTTTTCTGGAGCGACCTACTGTATAACACATGTCCTCACTCGGTGAGCATGTTACTATCAGTGCCGATATTATGGCATTACGCACGGGTGCATATCATGGTGTACGGGGGGACACGTCCCCCCACAATTTTTAAAGGGGGGGTTGGTTCCCCTATTTTTCCAACCACAGTGAAAAAAAAATGCCTAAAAATTGTGGAGTGAACTGCATACTGCACAGAGTCCGGTCAGGAAAACTTACCCGAGTTGACGGTTAGTTTCACCGAGTCAATTGTGCTCAGGAAAACTACTGGAGTGAATCTGACCGGGCTAGATAGTCCAATGCGAACAGTGCTACTCGGTTAATCTTCCAGGGTCACTGAAGTAGATGACATTTATCGCTCTGTTGGGCAACCACACATGCGCACAATTTCAACTTACAATTTCCCGCGACACGAACCTGTTTTGAATATTGTTTTGATTCTGCTTGTTGGTATTGTTGTAACTAAATTTATATCATCGTTTCTACTTTCACTTGCCTGCATTATTACTATTGGAGCATGGCTGATTTGATTAAAATTGTGAATGGTTTGTTTAGCCTTCCTAGGTTCAACAATCAAATTCGTACTCGCAATAGTACAGTAGTAGTAGGCATGGTTTTACCCTCGCTGACAGGAAACTTAACCGAGTCTTACGATTTCACCATCGGAGTGTTAACCGACGTCTCGGTAAAATCTTCCCCTTTTTAAATCCAGTGTGACTGCGGCTTAAGACTGAGAGTGTCATTTCAGGCCATCTACCGGTATTATTTCCTCAAATTTTGGTGTGGACTTTGGATGAGACATTCAGCTATGTGACCAGTGTAATAGCAAAGTCCATAATGAATTAGTACAACAGTTGGAAAAAGATTTTGTAGTAGGCAGATGATTTGATGTGCAAAAACTAAAATTGTTTAATTAGTATTTTCGTTGTATGCAGTAATATTTGGATACCTCATACTATTATTCTAGCATAAAAACTTTTTTTATATCCCAGTAAAATGAAATTCAATAAAACCAGGATCAGTTAGCATATTCAATTTTTTTTTTTAATTCAGATTTGATAATTTTTTTTTTTATTCTAATATATTTTGCTATTAAAATTCAAAACCATTTTTTATACTGTTTATTTAAATTGTGATTGTTTTATCTATACTATTTTGTAAAATTCAATACAAATTTCATTTGACATCCAAACATTCCCTTCTGCGGTTATGGCTTACTGTATTAAAGTTTGTTTTTTTTTGTTATAATTACTTTATATCTTTCATTTACGGTAGTGTTATGCATTTCTCATATTTAAATTGAATATTTTCCTTTAAAATTTCGCACAACCCATCATACATGCTTGTATGTATATTACAACATCAATTTAATATAGAATTGTGAAATTGGCTTTTGATTTTATTATTGGTATTTTGTACATATATAATTGAAAAAATTTATACTTATACTCCTATCTGATATGTCCTTTTTTGTAAATATAAAAATATGAATTACAAATAGTCATGAGATCTGAAAGACAAGGCAAAGGGCTCAATTAAAAAATGTATGAGACTGCTGTTGCCACATGTACAGTGCACGGTAGCAGAGCTGCAGGCATATCCTAAGCTAAAGCTAGGGGTCCCAAGTCTCCCGGAACGCACAGGAGTCTCCCGAAAATCGGGACGGCCTCCCGCTTTCCCGCAAGCAAGCAAGAATCTCCGCGAAATTAACCCATATCCCACAGATTCATAAATATTTACATGTTTTCACTGCTTTATTATCAATTGTCTCAAGGAAGTCATTGCCAATATGTATCACAATATGCAGCAAAATAAAATTAAATGTTAAGAAAGCTCATTAACCAGATCAGTGGCAGATTCAAGAGGGAAGCCCCCATCCCCAAATTTTTCTAAAAATTGGAGAGGAAAAGAAAATCATATTCAAATTTATGTCTGAATGTGTCATTTCCGGCCATCTAGGTGGGCTTCCGGAATTGACTTCTTCAAGCTTGGGACCCCTGTAAAGCTACCAGAGCTCAGCAAAATGTCACCAAGGTGCATACATATTTGATGGCATATTAACATTTGGGAAATGCAGACTTCTTTCTCTTTCATGGGTCTAGTATGTTAAATGCTTTTTTAATAGCTGCCAAATGTTCTGTTTCTAGACAGCAAATGTTTGGAATAATAATAATAATAGAAAGAGGAAGTTTTTGGAATGTGAGCCAAAGAAACATAAGATAGCAACCTTTGATATGAAAAAAAGAAAAAACTTGTGTAACAACAAGAACATAATCATTGTCTGAAAGAAATATTTTTACAATAATAATAAATGTGTGCGTTAAAATTTTAAAATGCTCAAAATCATTTTTTGACTAAATTAGAGCATGTTTCAGGCCATTCTGAGCATTTCAAAATTTTTGACATTTTTCATTTTTACACGGTCGGCACATACGTAAGCTAGAAATTACGTTTTTTACATATTTTGGGTTCCTGACATCGTATTCACAAATTTCCATTCTTTTCAGTCATCTTAGGGCCAATAGCAATGCTGTACGTGCGCATCAAACATTAGAATCCTTGTGCACGTTTGTGCTGACATACTGTGAAAATATGCTAAATCTCCTTAGGATGAAAGGTGACCCCCTGTTTTTATTACATATTATGAAAGTTTATGAGTTGTATATATGATTTTATAGATCATTATGGCTGATCGGACATTGTGACGTCATCATATTACCATCTGAATTTTTATTTATGACGTCATTATTTTTATACTCATTTGAATGTATCACACCTGTGATTATGTTAGCTGAGACAATTTCCTTTCACAAAGAAAGTGTCATTCATTTTTCACTTTGATGACATCATTATGGTCAAAATGAGTGTTTTTCTGACCCCTCTCCAACTTTTTCTTTCTTCAAATCTTGGCCCAATAGAGGGCGGCAAACTTTATTTCAACACTTACATGGTCAATTGTCGTATGCCATTACCGACCAATAGACATTTTTAAATGACACTTTTAACACAAGTATCATAGTTTATATGATATCATCATGGTCAAAATATGTTTTTTCTGACCCCCCTCATCTTTCTTCCTTAAAATCTTTGTCAAATTTTATAATTTTTGGTAATGAAGCCCTCACCAACAGGTGTTTTTCAATGAGAGTTGACATGTATCTCATATTAGGAGTAAACTTTCTGTGCCATTACTGTGCACCAGTGCGTAATGGCGTGAGCGTACGTGTGCGTAAAACTTTTATAATGCTTAAAATTATATAATTTGAGCATTTAATTATTTTTCAATCCGCGTCGCGCACGCTTCCTGAGGGTCAAAGTTCAAATGTGCAGCGGATCACCTAACTCATCCGAAGTGACGAGTTCAAATCTAGTTGAACTGACAGAAAATACCCCCACTCCTGACAAGACTATACTAAATGTTGAATGTTGATAACTTTCCAGTCACACCAAACCTGAGCGGACTCTCTACTTAATGCTATAATGTCCACTGTCCACAAAAACAAAACTTTACCTACATTGCACAACCTATAACAGGGGCGTATGATGAAAAATCTAAGGGGGGTCGAAACAAAAGCGCAGGGGGCAAGCGGAACTCGGAGCAATTTAGCGAAGCTTTCAGAATTCGCGGGGTGCGTTATTTGTGAGTGAAGCGAGCATATTTAAAGGGCACTTTCTTTAAAAGGGGGTACGCCCCTGTATAATCACCATAAAGACTATCGTTGATGACTTTGAAGATAATCAAAGAAAACATTTGCTTGCAAAAACAGGCTATGTAGCAGATGCCCATAAAATTCTTCAATTTAATTTAAGTGATCAGTTCAGTTTAGGCCTATTCTTATCCTGTTCAATTTTCAGTACAGTATTTTAGGTATTATTTGATGTCTTTGTTTATTTTGTATTGTTATAATTGTTTATGTTTGTTGCCTAAATTTGTTACTTAAGATAAGTTACTTATTACGGCTACTACACCACTACAGTTTTCTCTTCAGTCATAAATAATTCTATGTATTCACCCAAGCCATAGGTATGTACAATATGTTTAACGAAAAACTTGTTTACATTAAGGAACCACGGTCCCCATCGGGTCTGGTTTCCATAAGAAATTTGAAAATATATTACCAAACCTGTAATAGAATATCCATAAGAATTAAAAAAAGACTAAATTGCTAATTTAGAATATAAGTTTTTAAGATCTAATGATGCACACATCAAAACAAATACATTTCTTGGAATTACAGATCTACAAAAAGCGCTTAATTATAATTACCAGCTAAACTATGCCAAGAAATAGGAACGGTAATACGTCTAATAATAATTACCAAGGAGAATTTTTTTCTCCTGATTTTCAATAGAGCAATTAAAGCAGAACTCCAACATGCTCACTGTAAATGACCTAAATTTGGCACAGTACCATACAATAACACAACATAGTAAAGATAGTCTGAACTAAACAGTACTATACTGTAAAGCTAAGATGGACTTCAGGCCCATAGCCAGGTCATTTCAAGGGGGGTTCTCTGGGCGTGGGGTCCAGGACACTGAATAAGGGCCCTGGTGGGGTCGGGGGCGAAGCCTCTGAAGCCAGAGCAGTTTTTGTGTTTAATGGGTCTATATAATGTTATAAAAGCAGTTATTTTTTTAAAAAAGATCTATGTAATAAAAGGTGGTAATATCATAAAATTGGAAAATATTTTCTGAGAATTGGCATGTTTTAATCACACCGAAAGGCAAAAAAAAACCTCATCGCATAATCAATATCAATACACTCAACACATTTATTATTATAAAACAATACAAGCTATTATATAGGCCTATAAAGTAATTTACAAAGATTTACTACAACTGACAGGGCCATCGTTAAATTAAGTCAGAGCCCAAAATATAGCATCATATTGAAAACATCATCTGACATCATGGGAACCTAAACTTTAATTACAATTATTTGTTTACTAAGCCTAATTCGAAATTATCGTTTTAAATTTTAACCTAATACAAACTGATTAATAATAGCTGAGATTTGATGCACATTTCAGAATTAATAATCGTTTTTAGTATCTTACTGAATATTTGTTGTCTACCAAATGAAATATGAATTATATATGAATCTTTAGAAGTACAATTTCTACAATATTAATCTTGTTTTTATATAGATACTGTAAATGTTCGATAAATACTATCTTTCATAAAACAAACGAAATTCAGTGCATCTATTTTCATTCCAATCAATGGCGTTTGTAAACATGTGCACTGACGTCATCGTCGAATCCCTGGACTTTCGACGGCAAAGCTGGCCTGCCTGTCTGGGTCCCAGACCAACCAATAATAATTAACAAAATGTATTATTTTTTTTAAATATGCCTATGGCGCATCCTGTACATGCACTTCAACTTTTACAACAAAAGCCTAGGCCTACAGTAGTAGTACGTCCTACTGTACTTAAGCCTAGGCCTACGTGGAGTATAATTCTGTCTCTAAATGCAGCGTGACCACTAGGGAAAATCAAAATTCAAGATTGGGTCTAAAAAATCCCAAGATTGCTTTTAAAAACCCAAGATTCGCAAAATATTAGTATATAAACTTCATTTAAAAGTCCTTCATTTTAAAGCTTTTTCAATGAATCATATACTGTACAGTATTTTGTACTGTATAAGCCTTAACAAAGTGTCTGGATTTTCGAGACCAGAAACTCGTTCGCTTTGGGCCATACTATTAGAAGGCCTAGTCTGTGCGTCCGTGGAAAATCCTTTTTGGTGATTAAAACGTGATATCCTTTCCTCTGGCATTGTATATTAGGCCAAGAGTTTGAAGTTTGTGCGCAATTTCACCCATTCGATATTAACAAAGTCAGTACTTATATTAGGCCTATGGCCTTATTTTAGAAAAGGGCATAATCAATCTTTACAGAGTGCCTAATTGATCTGTCAATTTTATACCAGAGGGGCCTACAGTATTGCATAGGAGTATTTAACAATAAGAAAAATTGGGAAAACAGTTTCCTTTGAAATTTACTTAAGCGAGCGTGTACAGTTTGATACTACGTCTAGAAGTGTAGAGATACGGACCTACTGTAACTGTTGAATTCTAAATGATTACAAGATGACCAAGCATATGAATGAATCAGTCTAAAATGATATTCAAAGATATTATACTGTACAACTAACCGCTAATGTTTGAAACCGGGTCTATGGCAACTATAATTTGATACTATGTCTAGAAGTGTAGAGATACGGACCTATTAAAAACTGTTGAATTCTAAATGATTACAAGATGACCAAGCATATGAATGAATCAGTCTAAAATGATATTCAAAGATATTATACTGTACAGCTAACCGCTAATGTTTGTTTTGCATGTCTATTACTCACCGTCACTCACAAATGTATGTAAATATTGGTCGTTAAATTTGATAACAAATTGACCATTAAAATCTATTGTAAATATTTATTTAAATTCGTACACCGATTTTGTTTCAAGTTGTTTGTTTTCAATATTATAGCTGTTTCTTTACGATGACAATGTTTTGAAATCGTACTGTATAACACTCCAAAATTTGTTTTATAGGCAAACAACAGAAGGCTCTAAATTTTTACAAGTTGACCAAGCGTGTTGCTACATCATTATTTTTCAGTTACGATCACTATTCAGACAGAGAGCAGCTGTTTCGTTACCGGTTGGTACATTTCTTACTAACATTCAGCCAAAGGCCAGTAAAAGTTTTTATCGATGTTTGCCATGATCCTTATGTGAGCTATCGTAAAGTCATGGTTTGCCGGAGTTGCGTTCAATTTAAATCCCCGAACTGAAGCTGAGATATTCTATGAATAGGCTTGTATCGTAGGCTACAATTTAAAAAACGGGTGACCAAATGATGAATTAGGTGCTAAATTTTGATTTAATACTGGGTAAGTTAAAAACAGGGGGGTTCGCTAGAAACCATAAAAACCTCCCCTGGCTACGGGCCTGGACTTAATAGATTCTGTATATAATACTTTTATCATTGATGTATCTGCCCACAGAGTCTGAAAGGCCTTGATGAACGAAGTAATGTAACAAAAATAATGTAAAACCACTTACCATCACAAGTACATAAAAAGTATTGACATACCACCTCCCATTGATGCTAGAAGAGGAACTTTTTATGTAATAAATGTCCATATTTGTACATCTTTAGATTTGTCAATGTGGCTGCTTCGAGCACAAAAGTCCTCATCTTGTAAAACATGAACGTACAATTCCTGCTTCCTAGAGTTTCTGATTTTCAGATATTAATTTGCAGTGACATCCAAACCATCTGTAAATGACTATTTTGGACCCAAATGTGAATATAGATTGTAGCATACAGCAAAGGGACAAAAATAGACAAGGTACTGGGGGTGCAATCTGTATTTATGAAATTGTAGATCCAGTAATTATACTGAGGATATTGATGTTGACTTTCTTGTTCTTAAGATTAAACCAACAACATCAGTTTAAACCAATATACTATACTGTAGGTCTGATGTCTTGAAAAGTTTTACTTAACTTGTTGCTTGTTGTTAAAGTGTTAATTTTTCAAGGAATTGATCATTCATACTTGATCGCATTGTACGTAGTGCAGTCAGGTAAATTGCATTAAATATGTATAATATAGAATCATGTAATCATTTATTGCATCAGAAAATTTATTATGAAAAAAAAAATTACTTAAAAATTAAATTAGTCAAAACCAAAAGTTACTAAAAAAAAGACTTTGTATTGATTCATCCCATAAACTTAGCTCAAATATACGTAATAATGGATTCCATTTGAAGTTATTTAATCAATATTCTTGATAATATTGCTCCATTGCGTCAAGTTCAAAATAAATCAGAAACTGAGTCGTGAACATCTAAAGAGATTCTATGTGACATTAATTTAAAAGATATGAGTTTTATACAGATACGAAAGACAGTGTCGATTAGGAAATGAGTATAAAAATACAGTGCTCTTAGAAATATACTTGCCAAAGGTGTGAGAAAAGCTAAATCCAAAAGCTATATCTTACAAGGTACTGCAGATGAATGCAAGGATGGTAAACAAATACACTATGGAAACATATTGCTTTTATTTAGAAGAAGTAAATGGAGGAAAAATATTGTTTCATATTATTTACAAAAAGTCTCTAATATTATAATACAGTAGAAGCCCTAAGGGGACATCTTCAGAACCAAAAAAGTGTCCCCTTAATAGGAGAACCCCTATTCATGTGACACTAACAAAAGGTGTCAAAATATAAATTTAAATAGTTTGTGACTACTGCAGATGCAATAAAAAAATAATTGTCCCCTTAATACTGGATTTAAATTGTATTGATTTTACCATTTTGCATGCTTGGAAAGTGTCTCCGTCCCCTTAATAGGGGTTGGTCGTAGTGTAGTGTTAAAAGATACATTCCCCTCATTTTTCAGAAAATTTTCCCCTTAATAGGGGCGTCCCCTGAGTAGGGGTGTCCCAAAGGAGGGATTCTACTGTAGTTATGTCAGGAAAAGACAGGTCAAATTCTTAGGCCACATTCTTTGCTTGGGGGACAACAAATCGGTTTGCATTACTCCCTGTTTGTGCCTTGTTATACGCAGAAGAGGAAGACAACATTAAAGGGATACTCCCAATTGACAGACTAACAACGGTGAGCTTCAAAGAACTAACTGCAAACAGACAGGAATAGAAAAAGCTAGTGGTCGTCTGCACCGCAGTTGGATAGTGATGCTGATTAATATGATAATGAGAAATTGCTAATAATATTTCAAATATTATGAACAAGCTCCTGCCATCTTCTGAAATTTATGATGCAACATCTTTAACGGTTAAAGATAATTAATGATATTAAATATTACTCCTGATAAATATGTTTTAGAAAAATAGTGATTGACATATCAATTATTTTACACATAGTATATTGCGAGTTATTATTAATATAATAAAATGCGATAATGGAGAGATATAATTGAAATTATTGTTGACCCATTCCGTAGCAATAATATCATAAAATGAAGCAAGGAAAATTGATATTAAAAGCTGTGAAAGATAAAAGAATTTACATTCAGTAGGCTATATTACCTATATAGCCTACAATCCGACGGGCAACATCCAGCTTTAAAAACTCACCTTTTTAACTTGTATATTTCTTTATTTTTTTCCCGAATTTTATTTTTACTGTTAAGCGCATTGAGGCTTTAGCATAATGCGCTATATAAGCCAAAATTATTATTATTATTATTATATTGCGAAATAGTATTATAATTGTGAGATGTTGGTATTGCAGATTTTTAACAAATAGTTTATATTTTAATTCATAAAAATGGTAATGAAGAATTATACAGACATTTTATTGTGAAAGTTTAACTTAAAATACATACAGATTATTATTAAATAGACCTATCTTACTTGACAAATTCTAAAAGTTTTTTTATTGTTCCACTGCATTTAAGCTTTATTTGTGTTGCATTAGTATTCATTTTATATTATTATTTTTACTTGTAATCTAAATAAATTCCAAATGATCTTTGATGTTTGATATTCAACTTTTTCGGGTACTGTACATATAGAACTTGACATATTTAAACAAAATGTGAACAATTTTTAATTCTGTAATGACTATGCCAGTATCAGAGGTGGATTTAGAGAGGGAGCCTGAATTTTTTTGAAAAGTTAAAAGAAAAAGAAAGAAAAAAAGGAAGAAAGAAAAAGAAACAATTGATCGCCCCAAAACTCCACAGAGGTTATTTTTGGGCGTCTAGAAAACAAAAAAATTGTGAGGCCATGCCCCGGACCCCCTTATTAAACTTCTATTCCATTAATGAAAGTATTATCATTATTCATCAATTTGGTAATCTTATAAGGAGCAAGATCTACTTTACATTAGTAAATTTAATTTCCAAATCCCTTGCCCAAAGATGTAGTCCTGTTTTAATTACAATGCAGTAAGAGGTTAAAACTCTCTTACAGACTCTATAACATTAAGTTGAAACTCAGTTTTTAAAATTCTGATTAGGCCTATATGTGTTCTTGTAATTTGATTGTTGCTTAAAAGTTGTTTTCATTAATGTTTCAGTTGGTTAAATGTTCAAATGATTTTAGATGGATTAATGTAGAAACTTTTTCTAATTTGTTTTGGTTCATTTGATTTGCAATTTCATTTGCCACAACATCTAAATGTTTTGTCTATCTCTAATGTTACATTTTTAATGTCTTTTTAACCATATAAATTCAATCAATCAATCATTAGCTGAATTGGTCACATTAAGGAAAGTTGAAAGAGATGGCCTAGCTCTCAACTTGTGATGTGTAGCATTTGTTGAAAACAACTTTGCTCTTTGAATGTGTATTGCAGTACTGTTCGTCTATATAGAGAGCAATGCTATTTACCATGAATAGGAACATTCTGAAGTATTTTGTTATTTTTGTTACTTGTTATTTGGTATTTATGTAGTGCCTATTCCTTTAGGTTACAAAGCATTTGTTTTCCGTGGTCATTGGGTTGACATGTTTAAGTGTTGCTGCCATAGTGGCGCAGTAGCCGGCAAACCCGCCAGGTATCCATTTATATACCTGGGTGGAGAGAAGCAATACAGATAAAGTGCCTTGCTCAAGGACACAAGCAGCAAGGGATTTAAATCCCAACCTCAAGTTTGAACCAGTCCTGCTTTCATAGTACTTTATAGTCTGTTTGAAACAGAAAAATACAACAACCAAGTTTTGAGCAACATTTCAATATTAATTATCGATAGCACAGTAATACAACTGACTGTGTTTACAGCAAAAATAATTAAAAAATAATTAATTTACTATAATTTGAAGCATGTATTAAAACAATGATTTAAATAATGGTAATTAAAGTATTATCTTTAAATCCACATGCTTTGAATGAATACAGCTCAATTACATTTGAATACTGTAGGAACCCAACAATATGCTCCACTTTTAATAAAACATCCCTAAAATAATATAAGCACGTCTAAAACATACTTTATTTTATGTCTGGAATAATTATAGCACGACCCGTAATGATTATAAGTCTGTGCTTCTGGCAAAAGTCAATAGTATTCAAGAAGGTTTGTTTTTTTTTTTAATATGTTTCTCGTGCAAGTAATATCCCTTTGCTATTAATTTACCTATTGAATTCTAGCTACCTGTTATTGTACATCTACATCTATTCTCAGCTTTTTTGTAATATATGCAATAAGTGTTTTTCCAATTCTGATCTCGTTTCTGCATTTAGTTATTTCTCAAACATCACTGTTGACCTAATTTTTTTTCATTCCCCAATTCATGTACGATTTTTGAGTCAATGCTACAAAAAAGAAAATTGTATGTTTAGAACATTAGACTTTATATTAAGGCTTTGTGGATAGATTTTTATTGATTTCTCATAACCGAGAATGTCTTTATGCTATTTTGTCCTATTCTGTAAATGGATGTCTTTCTGTTGACGTATGAGATTTAAATTAAATTTGACTAAATGCCCTCCTCAATTTAATACCCTTTGGTTTGTACTTTTCGATTAATAATCCCCAGTGATTGTTTTAGCCAAATACATGACAAGTAAAAACAAGAAAAATTCTTCTAGAAATTTTCTATCTGTTGTTTTTTTAAATTAAGTTTAATTAATCAATATCTTTATTGATCACTCATCAACATAAAAAAAGAAACAATAACTGATGTAATGGCTAAATATATTCAAGAATAAAAAAGACTGTCCAGAACCTCATGACAAACAAAGGATCAAATTCACAATAAAATTCAACAAGGTGGGAGTGTATTAAATGACTGATAGTGTGAAAGTGTCCTGTGTGCCTAGGGGTTTAGCCAGAAAAACGAAATAGGCCATCAAAAATGGAAGCCAGTGGGCGTGGCACGGAGCCGATGGGCTGGCCACACCCATCTTTGGTAATCCCCACCGAATATTGGTACGAAAACAACGTAATTCAATCAATAAATGTTGTTTTTATCAAACGTAAATATGATTTAGCTTTAGTTTAATGTAACATTCATTAGATTTGAAGAATATAAAGAATTTGCTAAAGGTAGTCCCAATTAGGCTAGGCCGAGCTGATTAGGCCAAGCTGTCCAAGCCGTCTCGGTGAAAGTGGCCGTCCTAAATAATTGTAGGCCGTCCAAAAGACGGCTGTACGGCTCGCTGGCTAAGCCTATGCGTGTGCCTGACAATTGTTGGCAGACGCAATTCTATAGAGAAATCTATGTGATGGTGCATGCCCAACAGATAATTTGTTATGGTGATAAGACTGTGACCAGCAATCAGCAGAGGGTGTCACATCATCAGACACTTACAGAGAACAGATGTGGATTTGGTCGACAGTCATACTACTACAGTGCACTGAAGTGTGTGGCTTGCTTTATGTGTAGTTTTCCATTTCTCAGTATTTAGAAGAGAAATTATTATGACAAAGGTGTATTTACAGTATATCCATTTGACACCAACAAATTCAACATATTCACTGCTGCCAACTCATCCACTAAATACCTTCAAAAAAACTTTCAAAAAATATATGTCTCAATGTGTACTTCAAATAGAGTAATAACATAAATTATATTATTTATTAAATTTTAAATAATTGCTCAAGGCATTGTTAAACTTCGTGATCTGAATCATTAATTTACTAATTGACATAAGGAAAATGCAATCAATATGAGTTTGGATATTTTCAAATGTGCTATTTCTTAATTTTGAATTTTATCACATATTTCAATTTTTTTCTGTTTTCATTCTTGTTTTTTGCCTTTTGTTATTTTTTAATTCTGATTATTTTGTATTTTGATTATGTTAATTTTAATTAAGTTTCTATTCCTAAAATTGTTAGAAATAACTGGACCATTTGGGAGACCAGTACTTTTGTATTGAAAATGTATCCAGTCAAAGGAAAGAATAAATAAATTAATTAATTAATAATAAATAAAAGAAATTATTTTAAGGGATTCCACAATGGAAGCTGGAAATATGCATCAATGAATATTATCAAATGATCTTGAATTTATATCTAAGGCCAACTCAAACAGCATCGTACGACGCAGCTCAACACGATTTCTTGTCGCGTCGGGTCTGTGTGAGTTAAACGCAAATGTGATGGTTTGCATCGGGGACAGCGGTGCCGTAGATTATTAAACATGTTTAATATTTCTCACGACTGCTCAAGACTGTCCAGAATGATAATTCGCATCGGGTTGCATCATACAGTGCTGTCTGAGTTAGCCTTTAAATTGTAAATACTAAAAATATTTAATAAAATTTATATTTTCTAGATTACTATTAGTACTATTATTATATGAATTTTTTAAAAGTTAAAAGAATTTCCTAAATTTCCTAGTCCTAAATCATTTTATAATAGTACACTCTGCATCTTGCTACTGTTGTATATCTGTTGGCCAACGACTCAATCTTTGCTCTGTGTGCGTTTGATACAGCGAAACTACATGCTTATAAATGGCTGTCTGAGCGGATCGTCATTATCAGCAATCCGTTGCATATTGCCTTTTAATGTTGCACTTTCTATGGAATCACGCTGGCCGACGACCGTAGAGGCAGTGTGTGCCCGCCTTTATAGATGCAGTGTAAAGATCCTCACCAATAGTGCCATGTAGTACTCGTAGCAATCAACAGCGTATTTGTATCTTTTTCATATGTACAGTATAATGCAAATTGTTACCTTGAAATTGATTAAAGTATGAAAGAGAACATTTTTTTTAGGCCTGCAAATACATGCTTATGTATATTTAATCCGGTTATTTTTTAGAATAAAATTTTCTTAGGGCCATCGATTTTATTTTATAAAGATGCACAACAGTAGAGTGAGGTTTGATGGTGTGGATCTATGGCATTTGTAAAATGGTGATCCCAAAATGACATTTAAAATGTAGTCATTAAGGTAAATGGAGGGTTAACATAAAAGACTACTGTATTTAAAATTTTCCTCAAGATGAAAAACCTGGTTAATCCATCAAAAATAATAGGACATTCACAAACTCCCAATTCTCCCCTCCCCCCCTCCTGATAGATTAAAAGTTTAAGCTCTAAGCCACAGTGTTTGCTTCAACTTATACATGCAAACTATGCAATTCTATCAAATTCAGACCATTGTAATTAGTATATATTTTGAGGTCTGTACGTGGAATGATTAAAGTTTAAAAATTTTAAACTAGGAATGATATTGAACCACATAAATAAATTTGTGTTTCATCACAAATGATTACTAGTAAAGCCTATGCAGTTTTAATGAAGAATATTATAATTAGGATAGTCAATGGAATTTTTCATTTATTCTATAAATTCATTATCCTATTTTATATTAAATTCTTGCAATAACTTTACATTATATTGTGAAAAGATGATACGTACATGAGATGATAAAGTATATCACATATATTAACTTTTCGCAATACAGTTTTAATGCATTGTGCACGAGTCTTGCATTGGCATATGTTGTGCACCTATTATATATAGGTCGAAGTTGGAAAGCAACTTAATAATAATACTAATATATCAGTCAAATGCATCATGCCAACAATTCCTCCGTCTCTTTCACATTGTTACGGTCAAACACCTATAGAACGTATTCCATTGAAGTTAGTAATCAGCAAAGGGGCTATTTTTTTTCTTAGATGTTCAGTTAAAAAATAATGAAAACGTGATTTATGTTCAATAGAAGACTGAAATGATGAATGTGCTTATTGTGAATTAATACAAAGATTTGTTTTGATGGCATTGTGCGCTGATGTGGTGTAACCCTGGCAGGCACTGAGACGGCATCAATTTAATGAAACTGTGACGCACTATAGATTCACACAGGTAAAGTAAGTCTGTAGTTTCCAAAGAGAATCCACCCACACTCAATTGTCAGCAGGCTGGAATTTCATCGGTAAGGTGCTGCAGCTTAACACAGAGCATAGACAAATTTACAGTGTTCAGAACAGATCCAGAGTTTATCCGGACTATCACACAGGTTGGGTCCAGAGGCGGATTCGGAGCTTCCATACTTGGACAATGGTGGCAAGCAGATGGCAGGGTCTTGAGCGAAGAGAGCATAATTTGTGGTTCTTCTGTCAAATGAAAAACAAATGTTGAATGAACATTTGCAATCTTAGTTGAAATTGGGCAAAATTATGCTACAGATAGCAAACGAATATCTTCGCACTAGAAATTTCAGATTTTAAAAAAACCTGTACAAAAACCATGTAGTTCACTTACAATATTAAATAGCATGCACAATCCATAAGGAATGCATGAAGCAATATTGTTTGATTAAAAACTATTGGGAATTCGCGATGATGTTATAATATACATGGCAATTCAAAACAATTTAAATCTTGAAATACAAAATATGTCTGCCTCATCAACGAATTGTGTTCATTAAAACATTTGCTTAACTCCGTGGAGAAAAAATACAAATACAGCGAATGACTTTATCATGCAGTGAAGAAAATTAATTTGAACCGTTGTCTGTACTCTGCAATAATGTTGTCTTAGAATAATGGATGTTTTTAGTTCAGTAACTATCAGCATATCAATATAATTATTGTTCAATATCGATTTTAAAGGGAAATCTAATGAAATATAATGTCACATTTCGTTGAAGTCAATGTTTACAATGATGGAATTTCTAATCTAAAAGATATAAATATAGTTGTCTGCTCTAACACCCACGAAAAACCATGAGATGTTTTAAAATTTAATTTAACGGTACTATTTTGTTTTAGACCGGTCAGGAGCTAATTAATCTGGCATATAATCTTGGTATCGCTATTGATATTCCACTGATTTTGTTGGCCGTTTCAGTAACGTGCACACAATTTATTTAGAAATAATGTTACTTTATTTATAATTTACAAAGCAGTTTTGCTTTATCGGAATCCTTTTTTTTTGAATGCGAGTATATCTGAAAACCATCTGTGTATTAACGTTGGCTGTACCTGAAGCAAACTAAAATATCTGGTCAGCTATCACAAAAACATCTCTCATTCATAAACGCCTGACCTGATTTTCATGAAAAATATAAATCAAGCTTTCTTGTCATCTAAAAATTAATTTCATTGGCTTAATTTGGGCGTCGGAATGCCCATTTATTTAGAGGAGCAAAATGTTAAAATCTCTAAGGCTAAAGAATGGGTAGGTATTGTGCCTTCTAATTTTAGCGACGTGTTGAAGAAAATCTATGATTTCTCAGCCACTATTTATCCGTACACAGTGATTTTTGTTGTGAAGGTATAAATAATTTCTTTATTACATTGTATCATAAAGCTGCAAATTTCAGTAATTAGTTTTAACACGTTAACTATTAGAAATTATATTCAACGGTTGGATTTCGGTTTTCCTAAGGCCCCGGGCCTGACCATTTTACAGATTACGTCAGGTAGTAAAAAGTGCCTAGTTTCATGAATTAGTACTATTCAAGAAAATTCTTATTCAATGTTTATTTATGTTATTACTGTAGTTTATGCTGCATATACTATTATTCATAAATCCTTTACTCTTGTTAGTGAATGTGCTTTGGAGAATGTCACCTCTAGTTAAGTATACGGTCGAATGCGATATGTTTTGATTCGCGAATTCGATTCAGCAATTTGATATCCCTTGCAAACTGGTTTACACATAGATTCCAGAATCCCAAAGAAAATTATAATTATAAAAAATAACAATTAAATTATAGCATTTTACAAATGACACAGTAAATTCAAAAGTATATCTACTTTAAGAATAACTCTACGTTAAAGTTGTAATGTATGATGACTTAAAGCAGAAAAATATCAGAAGATCAAAGTATAAGAACACTCTCAACAAAAATCTAAAATTGAAAATTGTTAGGTCATGCAACTTATACAATATTTCTTTGTTGAGTTTTCATTTTCAAAGCACAGCAACTACTATTTTTTCCATGAAGGGAGCTACAGTATATTAGCATATTTTTGTGCAACTTACAAGTTATTTGTTGGTCTGTTCAGATTCCTCCAAACAATCTGCTTAAGTTTTCTTGACCAGGAGAAACTTTTCATACTTTCATGAGCTTAACACTTTTCTCACTAGCTTTCTAAGTTGTTTAGGAACCTTTCTTCTACCTTATTTGGATCTTCAATTTGTGGTCCCAGTCTCTCCAACTCGTGGAATAACTGTTAAAAGAAATACAAAATAATAATAATTTTTATAATAGTTATGACTCAATAAAATTGCTAAAACAGAAAAACAGATTTTTTAACATGTGGATTTCAATAAAATATATCACATTTAATAGCCCACCACTATATATAATTGTTTCTTGTTAGATGAATAAAGATTATTAAATTGATACAGGTATTATTTTTTTTTTATTGTGATAACATCACTATTATTAACACACAAAACAACAAAAACATAGAAGCCTGGTTCTCACGAGAGCCCTAGTATCCAGATCGGGAGCTCTGTTAGCGTTAACCGCAAGCACCTGTGTGAGAACGCCCGATCAGTTAGCGCTAACCGTTAGCGGTATCCGGATACCGCTAACGGTTAGCAAGCGCTATCGGTTAGCAAGTGAGCACGTTTCTATCATCAACCAATCACATGTACCCGTTTACAATTTCCAGTTTCTTATTGGCTAGTGATTCGATCATCATATTCTTGGTATCCGGATTGGGATTTTCTCGTACTGTATGGACGCACAACATAACCATTGTCTGCTACAATGACCTACATGCCTTTCAGTCTCAAACAGTTAGTACTAAATGAATATTGATATGAAATGAAAGACCAAACCAGGTATGTAAAGTTCAAGGCCCAAAATAATAAACAGACCACTGAGAGGTAGCTAAGAGCCTGTTCGAGCGAAAAAATATCTGTGCGATTTACCGGTACACACTTTCTAAAACCGCTTGGACACTAGTCTAATTACCTTACCATCTGGATTATCCGCGACAATTTTGACCACCAAATTGCTGGGTAGGTTACGGCCCAGGCGTGGTTGCAGCTCTCCTTCGCCTCCTCACACAATGCACGACGAAATCTAAATTTAGTAGCATAGCTACGCGTTCAATTTGTAGATTTACTATTATTCGGAGAAATAATCTTGAATAAACTAGCCTACGTACAGATTTTAAAGCAGCCATTATAAGTCATTGAGCTACATTATCGTTCTACCGTGCCGCGCTGTGTGTACGGGGGCCGGTTATATAGCAGCAGTAGCAAGTAAACAAAGAATGGGTTGTTGACCATGGGATAAGTTGAAATTTACTTCCGGAGTAGTTTCGTTACACATATTTACCGTGAGCTAAAACTTGCCCGAAACGGTCGACCACCCGCTGAGTGCTTAGCGCGATTACCCGGTGAATTAAACAGAATACTGTTGGCGTTATTTTGCTTGAACGGGCCCTAAGGCTATGCAGCACTGAAGCAAGGAAGGTTAGTGTCAAATAAATCACTTAGGACATCAATCATGGTGGTAGCATTGGCACTAAGTAGGGGTGGCAAGTCAGACTCAGCAATACCCAAATTGAATGTATGGTTAAAAAAAAGAAAGTGTTTGACTATGCCATAACTAGGGCCTAGGCATACCTGGGTCCATTTTTAGGGGTTTGAACATTTTCAAATAATTATTACAGTAGGCTCTATGCCTAGTAAGTGGTAATAATAACTGACTAGACTAATTAGGTCTAAATCCTGCCGGGAGAGTGAAAAGGTGTATCGAGACGAATTTTTTTCTTGTTTGTACTTGTATGTATGCTAGGTAGCCAGATTAAAATTGTTCATTTGAGATTGTTTCTTTATAAACACCTACAAATTTCAAATGATAAAAAGTACGATTAAAATATTGTGAAAATATCCAGCCTGGACACAAGCTATCCTAGGCCAGTAGATTGTGTAGGCCTATAGGGCCTGTCACTGGGGCCAAACCTCTGAAAAAAAGTGTTAGTGAGCTCAAGAAAAGCTATCATGAGGAATTAAAATTCCTTTTTGCTATCTAAATACGAGTACAATAATAAGATCCAAACTAGCGTAGCATAAATTAAAGGTTGTATTATTAATCAAATAGTAAAATACTCGCCTTTTCAACCTATACGATTCAACACACCTTACCACCGCGACGACAAAAAAGACTAACGCCTAGTAAAGGGATATTCTACTAGACATGAACTCGTCGGTACTAGGTAAATTGGTTGTGTTAACAAGTTTGTGAGGTCTCACTACAAAATGAGTCTCATCGAATAGAAAATCAAAAAATGAGTTTATATTATATTTTGGTAGATCACATTATAAGCTTTAATTTGGTCTTTGAATGGCTTCCCTAAGATAAATAGATCCAGAGATGTGAGCATTTAAAGTTTAGGTGTATGAGAACCAGGTTTTGAGAAAATCGGCCTTAAAGATAAACTAACCTGTACAAATAATAAGACTAGAATTACAGAATATGCGAAGAGAACACTTTTAGTAAGAAAATTCACTTAAAAAGTACACAATCATAAAATATAAGTATCAAGTTATTCAAAAACATTAAAATCAAAATTTTGTAAAAATGTTGCCTTTGACCTATTTTGGTGAATATCTCAATATGATTTCACCAACGATGCGTCTCATTTCGTGGAGAGACCTCACATTTATCTTATCAGTGTGTTGATATCTCTCAAACAGGAAGCTATGATATTACTATTATATAATTTTGTGTATAAAAAGAAACAGTGTGGAAGATTGTAAGCTTGTAATTAATCAGAAATGTAAAGCTTCCCACAGGACTTAAATTTGGCTTTAATTGGGCATTTACTCTTGTTTTCTGCAGGTGTTGTCAGCTCATCAGAAGCCCCAAAGAAGACAAAATTAACATGGTTAACCTTGATGGATCCCCTGGTACAATACTATCTGATTTTACAAACTGTTTACATTACATAGGGCTAAGGGCAAGCATTCAGTTGACCAGTGGCAGAACTTCGCAATGAATAACAACTTAATCATTTAGCTATTTATAGGGCGCACTTGTTTGTTCATGATGATATTTCGGAAGGCCATTTCCTCAAAATTTAATAAAAATACATATAAAAAGATAAACATTGGTAAATAAAAGTCAGGAAAAAATAGTAATGTTGAATAGAAGTATATACTGCAGAGTGAAAAGTTTTATTTTATTAAAAATGCCTCAC
Organism: Anneissia japonica; assembly: GCF_011630105.1. Lineage (NCBI taxonomy): Eukaryota > Metazoa > Echinodermata > Crinoidea > Comatulida > Comatulidae > Anneissia > Anneissia japonica. The sequence goes on from NW_022719460.1 coordinate 32,009, forward strand.
ATTTAGGCCAACACAATCAATTATTTAATTGAGCAAATTGTGGATCCGCAGCCTCTGTCTTAAGCCAAATCCCGTCTTAAACCCTTGCCCAAAGGTCACTTCCAATAAATGGTTTATGAAGGCTTCTGCATAACAACTATGGTAAAAAAATATATTTAAAAACTCAACTACACTTTTTATCTGTAAGATTTTTTATTTCATTAATCACTCACTTTTTCATAAGAGAGTGCAGTTAATTCTGTTTATCTGCACACATGAAACAGATTAAACTGTTAAGAATTTTTTTTTTACCACTTACAGTAGCAAGCATTTTTGTATTTCTCCATTATATTTTCAACCTTTTCGTCGGATTCTCAAATAATTACTTCAAAGATGTGAGGAATGAATGATATATTAGTGGAAAATGTTTCTCCTGAACCCTCTTTAATAAAGGGTCACAGAGTTTAATGAGTCCATGGCCAGTCATTGCAATTAATAAAAAAGATTTTAATTCAAAAAATGTAAAGAAAATTGTTTGGCAAACTAATATACTATTAACTATTACTTCAGCAGCAGATTTCAGTACTTAAAATGTGCCGTTTCTTTTCAACTTTTAAGCATAGATTACAACTTTGATATCGTGCACTGTAGTTTTATTAATCTTGCCATGAGAGCAATGTTTACCTCTACTTTAAGCACTTTCATCTATAAAACTGCATTCGTTATTATCAAAGCATTTAATGAATGGCATTTCATATTTTCTTGTAGTAATCTTTAATAATTACTGCACCAGATAAAATAAATATGTTTGTCTGTGAGTCAAGCTTAAATATTTTTTATTGGCTCATATGCCACACAAAAAGTTTTTCAAAACTTATCTCCTGGATTTATTTGTACGCCAAAGTACCAGCAAGTTACTTTTTTTTGTAGGACTGTTTAATCGTTTATAAACCAAGCACTATGGAATGTAACTTACTGCTAGCTTTAGATGATTAGCATGACTTTGTCAGGCTATGGCAGCTAGCAACAGTTGTTTTGGGCACTGTGTAAAACAATGCCCTCTGGTGCTCTAACCTGTCAGGATTGGTTCCATTGGCCCCGGCCTTTCAGGTTAAAGGAGTAGGTCAAAAATGTGGGAAAGCTTGTATATCCCCCCCCCCCCCTGTTGTTTCTGTTCATAGTCTGTTTTTGTTTGTCAATCTTGACAGCAATAGAGGTGGCCCCAGAAGGCGTTGTTTCTTTGATAATTTCATTGATATTGATACTGTATTATCTTAAAATTCCCACCAAATATTTTATTCCATCATGCAAAATTATGGACAACAATGCAATGTGTTCAACATCAAAACATCTGTTTTGTTGACCTAGCAGGTGACCATTTTTTTGCGCAAGATGGATAGATCTGGGCCAACATCAGGCTTTTAAAAAAAAATTTAATAAGCTATTAATAAATAAAGTACTGTATAATGAATTATGACTTTAATTATGACTTTGACAACATTTCCGATCTACTGTAGGCATACTACACTGCAAAGTTGTTCTCCAATCACAAGAGGTTGTCTTTTACAGTGTTGATGAAACATTGGGATTTTTCTGATGGATTAAATTTTAAAGCCAGGCTCTGGATGAAAATGTTTTTTTATATGCTGTACAACTGGTTTTTCTAAAACACAAAAACCATATTTGATGAAAAACTCAGAAGCAGTTAGTTAGATACAGATTTTTGAATGTTTAAAAACTTGGGTGAGGGGCAGAAAAAGGTGAAAAACAGGTGGTTATGCACATTTTCCCCCCCAGATTTTAAATATTCAAAAATCTATATCTCAGTTGTACAACATATCAGAACATTTTTTTCCTCTGGCGCTTAGCTTTAAAAAGTTGTGTTCAACAATTGTTTATTTGACAGTAAAATTAATTAAAAAATAAAAATTACTCTCAAGTTCTGAAAATTCTCCTCATATCACCTTATTTTGTGAGGTAGTGCCCCCTCACTTAATCACCGAGCCCTCCACTTCACCTTCGCACCCATTTCAAGACTCATGGATTCAAACCCATGGCTTTCACCGTCAGAGCAATGAAGCCAAGTTGGTAAGCTCATTTGGATGGGTTAACATGCAATGAATTATGAAGCTAATTCTCTATAGTATCGATGAATAACTTGCAATGATATACAGTAGTTATTTTGATCATATTTTTAGAGAAAAATATATTTCAGTTATCAAGATTTGAACACAATACCCTAATTCTTATTACCAATTAATGTTTCCCAAATTTATTAAATATTTTTCATCATGGATAGTGAAATTATTGTCTTTTTTCTCTGTATATATAGTGAATGAAGTTTTTCAGTCATACTTGAAGCAATGGAATGGATCAACCTTTTATCTTGGCTTTGTATCATTGTTACTGTCGGAAGCTTTAGTGCAGGAATGTAAGTATAATTTATTGTATCTTTTTTGTTCTTTTTGACTGTTTTAAACTTTTATATTGCAATTGTTTTCGGTTAAATAAATGAAATGAAAATGAAATGAATAATCTGGACAATAAATTACTGCCTCCACTGTCAGTCTTCACCTAGAAATATAAGTAGCCGGTAAGATGTGAATGTAAATGTAGTGTTTATGATCCTTTTTTGAAAATGCGAACAAGGATGCTCAGATTACGCGCATTGGGAACTGCGGCCCCAGTGCAGTGCCACGGTCAGTACACCTAGAGGCCTTATTTTTTTTAACAGTGTTGTGAGTTCTGTCAATAAATCATCATTATGAGACATTTAGCCTATTGAGCTACTGTAATACATCATAAATCATAAGAACTTAAAGGCCTATTTATACTTGTAACAATAACAATAAAGAGCTAAAGAGCAGTTGTTCATATAGAAAATAAAAGAAATAAGAGAAGATTTTACATCTAGCCATTTCCCGCTATCGCACCATAATCATAAATTTTCTTACCTCAGCCCCAATCATGGTGGAACTGAGGTCATCAAGTGAAAGTCCCTCTCTGTGTGTGTCTCCCCCCCCCCACTTTTTCGAATTCCTTGATCTGCCATTGAAAGTAGTAAGTTACTGAGTGAGTTAGTTTTCTGGCACATTGAGAAAGTGTGTAATATATATTATTCAATACCTTTACATTTATGATATTCCCATGCTACAATCACAGATGTATAAACAAAATATGTAGTGCGTTTATTCATGCACGGTTATTTCCCTTGGGTTTATAAAAAAAAAAGAAACCTATTAAATGATAACCTTTTATCATTTGAGTATCTACTACATAATTCTCATCCGTTAAATAATCTGACTTGATGGATTTTCCTAAGAGGCTGTGAGGAGGATGGTTAGCAAGTGTGACACGTTGATCTTCTTTCAAATACCCCTTATTTCCTGATCCAAGCATCCATATCTTCATTATTTTTCAATTGCTTTTTATTCCCTGTCTGCTCTTGAACTGAAAATTACTTTCATCACATTTCAATGAATCTAATGCAAGCCTTCAAGGATTTTATTTCTCTCTAACTTGATTTTTTTTGTATGTACGTTTCAAAAAGCAATAGTTAATTTAGAGTTCTTGTACATGAATTCTATTTCATACAGTATCTCAATATGGGGATGGTTGTGTTTGTATCTCTTGGGATAGATTGAGTAGTAGTATATTGGATGATTATAGTTGCCGCAGTTACTTTGTCGGTAGACAATAAAAATATATATCAGGAATGATGCTCTTAACCAAGTGTCACAGACCCTAGTGGGTGGCTGACGTATCCATTGCATAACAACGACAAAACAATGAGAAGCTAATAAACAGTACAATTATATAGAAGGCAGAAATTTTTATAAATTTATAGTTTTGCTACCATCTGTATTGTGCTTTAAAAATTTCATTGTTTTATTGTTTAATTCAGCTATCTTCAAGAGTAAGTATATAGGAAACTGTACCAGTTATCAAACATCTTAAATTCTACTCTTCTAGAATCTACTGTTAAGCACAATACTATATTTCAGTCAGAAAATCTGACATTTCTGCAAGGAAGTAAGTAGTTTTCAGAAAGTAAAAATATAAACCAAACTACAGATCATGTATCTTTACTGTACAATTATTACCCATCAAACAGCATGTAGGGTTCAAGGTCCTATCACTTGCATATAAATTTGTACACTATCCACAATCAATATTCTCAGTATCTATCATCACTGCCAGATCTCTTCTTCTAAGGTTGTCCCAGTTCATCTAAATCTTCACCTAAACTATATTTGAACCATGCTCACAGTTCTTTATAGTTCTGTATATATCTTCCCTGCATCAAATCAACATGCTGATTCATTGGACATCTTTAAAAATCTGTTAAGAAATCATCTAACAGCAATAATTATATTTATTTAAAAGTAGAATAAACACATACTGTATAGTACTGTACAAAATTATTCAGTCACATCGCCTGTGCTTATGGACTTAACTTAGGTTTGTTGAGCAAATTTGTAAGCTCTGATCATGGGCGCTGCTTAGTCAAAATAAATAAACAATTTTTTATTGTGTGTGTGTGTGTCTGTTCAAAGTTATACGGTAATCTTTTTGGGTAGTGCCTATAAATTTATGTTAGTTAGGTTTTACTGTTTATGAATGTTCTTTAAAATATCATTAATGTCATCACCATCGTCACCATTGCCATTAATAGTAGAAGTTTCAGAAGTTATAGGAATAATGTTTATCATAAAAACTAGAGTGTTTATATTATCCTGATATATTCTGCAGACTTATCAAAAACTATAATTACTATTTAATTTGATACATTGCCAATTGTCAACTTTTTCAAACAGAACTGTAAAAATAAATGATGATAGTTGACTCGTTCTTGTTCTAAACCAGTGTCAGGTCATGGTAGAAGTCAACAGAAAATTTATTGTCTTGTAACCTTTGAATATAATGTCCAAATCAACCTAGAATCAATCGATATACTTTTGTTTGCATTTATGTTTTTCTGTGATATTTTAATGTACTGTAGATATTAATAACCTTGGATAAAGATGATGAACTTCATTTTAGCTTTATTATTTTTCTCTTGCAGCCTTTAAGCATCAACCTAGAAATATGTCAGTGAACTTTTTTTTTAGCAATATTGTTTTTCTTTATTGCTTCGATGTTTCTTTATTGACCTTGTGACTTCAGAAAGTACTGTCCATGTCAGTTCTTAGAAATAAATGTACTTCTATTTAGCATTTATTACATTTTTCTTTGTGACCTTTACCATAATTTTACTCATCACCGTGCCACCGAGAGGGGACAGGGGGAAAGATCCCAGGGACCCAAGCTTACTAGGGGCCATTAGGAAAATGCAGGTAGTATTTTTTTTTTCAATATTTTTTTCAAAAATAATAATTACTATCATTTTGTGCCCAAAGGCTTTTATTCAATAAATAGATCTCCAGCCCTTTTAAAATATAAAACATAAATAAAAATTAGGTGAGGGTTTCTAAATATACTTTCCTATAATTATATGCATAATATACATACTTTGATAAATTAATAACAATATTTACATCTTTAGACGACATTAAATGAAAGAATTGAAATACCGGTATTGAAGTTTTTTTCTTTAACCTAATGTGGTAGAAATGTTTTTCTGTCAATAAAATAGGGGCAAACTAAAACATTACATTCATCTTCTATTTTATCTAAGGTACATAACTTGCATAATCTGTCCTTACTTTCTATTTTTTTGAAGATTTGCTTATATTTAAAATCAGTATTTTGTATCAAGTATTCATCTACTCCAAACGTATGCTTAAATTTTGTAATATCTTAATTTAGAATATGAATTTATCTTTTCAATTAATATTAATTTTAATTTCAGAAATAAACATTGATATCATTCATATTTTGAGATAACCATAAGAAGGTTCATCTCTTTGTGTTTTCTGCATCTGTAAATTATAACACATTCTGATAATTCTATCTTCGCCCATATTAATCAAAGGTTCCCAATAACATTAATAATACAATCTACTGAATTTGAAAACCTTCCACATTCACCCATAAACTGCCTCACTGGGTGCAGATTTTCCATTTCCTAAAATATACCTATAAAATTTGATCTGGAAATCATTAATATGTTTGAGAATATTTAATCCCCGTATTTCGCCGCCATATAAAATAATTGAGATAATTTTTACATCAAATAGACAATTTCAAATACTTACTGTTAATTGACCAAAATTTGTTTGTATCACATTTTTAAGTGCAAAGAATGTTTTATCCCCTTGTGTGCAATTTATTTGTTTTGCTTTTTCCCACTTTCCGGTAGAGTTGAAAGTGACACCAATATATTTAAATGATTTAACTATTTCAATTTCTAAATATTGTAAGGTATATACTGTGTCACTAATCAACACAAGATCATCTGAATATGACAAATTGTTAACACATATACAGTAGAACCTCGTTTTTACGTACCCCAGTTATACGAACCCTCTGTTTTACGTACGCCTCGTATGGACGATGACGTCATCAAACACCCCGAAAATATTCAAAACAAACGGCCCTTTTGAGAGCAATCATAAGTAAAAAGAATATAACAATAAACTATAACAATAAACAAACCATAATGCAACGTATTTTCATTAAACAGCAACGTTGATTGAGTCTAATACCGGGTTGTTATAATCTAAAACCATGTGAACTGAGTAAGATGAACAACTACCGATGGTGCTCAAAATTATTGCTTTCCTCCTTAGCTTCGTGTGGCAAACCATAGAAGAACTCGTCTGGACGAATTTTCTACACGAAGCTGAGTAGACATAGTTTCGTACACGAACGCTAATTGGTTGGCTCGCCCAGTGCATAGCACATGGTTGCTGTTTCACGTACACGAACGCTAATTGGTTGGCTCGCCCAGTGCAGCGCACATGGGTTTAGTTTGTCTCAACAGGCCCAGACAACACCATCTCTGTTGTTTAGAGTAGGCATGAAGGGGAATTCCCAAGTTATACCTTTGTCGTATAGGTAATCTTACAATATTTTCATGTTCTTTATTTTAGTTAAATAAAAGATATAAAGTGATAAATTAATACACTAGACACATGGTTTTATTTGAACACTTTATTATGACATCGTAAAGTGATGAATAAGAACACTAAACACATGGCTTTATTCGTAGGCCTAGAGGCTAGGTCTAGCCTAGTAGGTATCATCGTTCGTTCGTACATACGTTTATTGAGCGTTACGTACGTATTAGGTCAAAGGTTACCACAAATTTAACCCAACCTCTATTTTACGAATCCCCCGATTTACGTACGCCCTCTGGTCCCGTACCGTACGTAAAATCGAGGTTCTACTGTATTACCAATTTGAATTTTATTTCTATTTTTAGCAGTGTGTAATAATTCAGTTAAGTCATTTAGAAAAGTGTTATTAAATAAAAATGATGATAAAGGTAGTCCTTTGCTAAATCATGGGCCCTCAATAATGGAATAGGTCCCTATGTGGGCCCCTCCAGATTGACAAGGCCCCCCTCTCCCAAAGAAAATGTTTGCACCTTCAGCTCATTCTTTCTCGTGTTTTATGCTCGTAACTGGGAGCCCACACCAACCCTTGCCTTGTTAACAGTTTCCCCTCCTGGCAGCCCTGATTCCTCACCTCATTGTCAAATAATATTAAATTTACAGTATACTTAATGAATTTGTGCTAGATACTGTGTAACTACTGTATCCCCGACAATTGGAAAGGCTCCTTAATTTGATGAAATCACTACACTGTTTTCATTGCATGTCTGCGATACTGTGTAACTACTGTATTACCAACAATTGGAAAGGCTCCTTAATTTGACTGAACACTACTATTTAGTGAATTTACCAGGCTTGAAAAGAAATCCGGCATCTTACCAACATTAAACACTCAATGTATGGATGCCACTTTTTTAACATCAATCACCACTGCTTCACAATGTCAGTTCTTTTCAGAATATAGATAACTTGAAGTATATTGAAGTATCAAAATACACGTCATCGTGTTGGGATTCAATATTTCGACATTAATTATGTCATCATCAGGAAGTATATTTATGTTCTGAAATGTGTCAACCCTGTTCTCTTGATGTTTATCTCCTAAGCTATATTCACAACTGTTCTTTTTCATGAAAGGTGTTTGTTCTATGAAAAATCAAAACTGTGTTGAAGAATAGAAACATTAATAATACCAAGTTCCAAGTGAAAAAAATGGCTGTGTTGAAACAATGGAATGGACCCGATCGATCAGAAATCTATTGAAACAGAATGAAAGACACGTTTTGTGTTCCATGAAAGAGAAGAGATGTCAATGTAGCTTACTCAAGCACTTTGAATTGATGAGGAACAAATGTGCAAGAGACTTACCTGTACAATTATTGTACATTCAGTCCAGGCTTACTTAATGATGACAATTGATTGGTTTGTTTGCTATAATTTTGAACGAAATAATGGTTCCTTAAGATTTTGTTTTCCAAAACAGTGCCAAAATGACATAACAAATTAAATTATTTTATATTTTTGAGTCATCCCCTTGTTATCACATCTAGCTTATTCTAGTTCAAGTCTTTATTCATGTTTGTCAATATGGAACGGCAAGGTTGGTTATAGGCTTGATATATGCATTCAGTTGGATCTAGCAACAACATATTCAGATCTATTGATCTATAACAATCACTTGCATTCGCACAGCTATTACATATACGGTACGCACAGATAATGCTATAGCGACTGATGACTGCTATAGGCCTGCAGTAGGTTGATTTTAAATCAATTATTGTCAAGTTATTTCAGGTACTGACTGGAAAATAGAAACCTATAGAAGTCATTATTTTCTTTAGGCAATATTTTCAGGAAATAATGGCTACTTCAGCTTCTATTTTCAAATAATGATCTCAACTAAAATTGTATTGTACAATATTAATAGTAACAACAGTGATACTGTTGGCCATTACCGCATGGCAAGGTTGGTTATAGGCTTGATATATGGTTATAGGCTTGATATATGGTTATAGGCTTGATATATGTGTGATGGATCGGAAAGTTTTCCGTTATTTCTTTTTTCTTTATCATTATTGGTGGCGCATTGCATTGCTATTGCTATTGCTTTTGTTTTATTGGTATTCCCGTGTACATTTGCATACAAGGTGGAGAATATAATGCATTGGCTGCGTGAGCGTTGTATCGACAAAAGGTTTTTGGTTTATGTCGGAGTAAGACGTTTTTTTAAGATGAATCTTGTCTGATACTATCGATACTGTGAGTAACTTGATATATTTCTAATAGTAGTTTGCAATTATATACAGTAATATATTATTGATTATAATGACTGTTACTAGTTAAATTGATATAATTATATATTTAATTGGTAATTAATAATTTTACTGTTAAGTAATATATGCCTAGTTGGTATTCTGGTCTTGCTTAGCATAAGAATAGGCCTACAGATGGAATCTGTTAAAAATCGGTATAATGTATGCGTTTACCAATGATTTAATTAATCTTTGTTTTAATACGTCTAGTTTCGTCCTGTGGTGACGTGTGGTATTAACAGTGTTTGCTATGCCATGAAGATAGTCTGTCTCTTATACACATCTAGATGTGTATAAGAGACAGGCATAGCACATGGTTGCTGTTTCACATACACGAAGATCAATAGTTTCAAAATGGATAAGCGAGTTGGATATAACATTGATTTGCATTGACATGTTTTTTAATTTAGTAGCAAAACGGGGGGGGGGGCACATGTCACCGTGTCCCCCTACTGGATCTGCCCCGGAATTCTATAATATTCATAGAAAGAGGGCACATTATTCAAAACACAACTGTGGCACTACAGTACCAAGGAAGACCAAGGAGTTATCGTAATGCATGAATGCAGTTTCATATTATTTTGAGTTCAGTGTTAATTATCCCAGAGGCGCATCAGTTTGTGACCTATTGAAAAATAGGACAGTCTGCTCCTGCTTTCTTCTAACTCCTCAGTAATAATTGTATTATTTATAGGGAATTAATATCTGTCATGGTCTGTCAGCTCAATTAAGCTATATCGTTTGATTGGTTATGCAAATGAAATTACAAAAAAATTCAAACCTATATTTCATGGAAGAAATTGTATGAATAATGAATAATTTTTAAGGGGGAAAACAGGTAGGAGATCATATATTTGTGTGTCATTTTTTTTTTCCTGTGAGTTTTCCCCTCTTTAAAAAATAAAATGATGATTGTTGTCATTTTGAAATCATGATTTTTTTTTCATTTTCCAAATACAATAACAGTATAACCAATACTACATAATCTTGACACCTTTCACCTAGTGTATTTTTGTATACTTATAAAAATGATAAAAAGTTGCAATAAATGGCAAGATATATCTCTAAACATTAAATTTTTTTTATGGAGTATTAAACCAAGTGGTCTCAGCATCATGTACCAAATAACTTTTTTAAAATTTTTATATTGCTCATTTCTGCAGCAAATCAAAAATCAGTGATAACACTTAAAAAGTATGTTTTCATTTATTCACTTTCACATTTCAATGTACCAACAGGAAAGACGTTGCCACTTGCAGGCGAAAAATATACAAATTTTGAAAATTTTCATTTCATTATTTATTCAATCTTTTAAACAACATTATGTACATAATAGAAAGTTCCTCAAAAGTGTGTCCACACCCGCATGAGCCCCACCAATGTTTGAAATGATAAGCTAATTTTATGAAGGACATCTCTTTTGATGCTTGGAAATGGCACTCTTTGACTATAAAAATAAGAGAAACATCCTTCATTTTAAAAACAAAATGCCAAGATTTCTAATTTTAAGATGCAAGTGCCCTATAACATATTGAATGTCTTTAGCCTCCAATAAATATAAGTACGTGACTGGGATTGCAATTTCAATGTCAATAACGATTAAATAAACCTAGATACCTGACACACCTAAAAAATAATGATGATTACATTGGATATGGGAATTGCATGCATGATTACATTTCTGTGAACAAAGCAATAATATTGAAGAGATTTGAGGTAGCTAGAAAGCATTAATATAAATACTAATAATTTGTTTATGTATTCTTCTTTGTTTTAATTTTTTAGAGCATCTTAGCCCAGTTAAACTGGTGTTGAATGTGTGCTGAACCTTGAGAACATTGGTTTCTAGTTCGATTCTGTTGTTACTCTCATTGAGCTTCAGCTAGAGGACTGAATGCAAGTTTTAATAGCGAATGTTTCATCCACTGGTTCTGTGTGCAATATGGCCGACTGTATTGGATTTTTTCCGTGTGATACACAACCAGGATAAACCATGAAAGTCCTAAGACTTATTTCCAATGGGTCCTTTTGGTAAAATTGGGCAGTACACTGGGAGACAGATAATCCCCCTACTCTTTTCCAAAGAGTGTAACTGCATTCTTTAATGTGCACAGGAGCCACTTTGCACACAGTACTGACGGCTTAAACGTCTAGTCCGAAAGACACTGCGCCTTTGAGACTTGCATTTCAGCCCTCCTGAAACACATAAGAGATTGCCATGGTTCAGCGAAAGGCACAGTAGCTGACTGAGCAAGTTGCATATTAAAGAAAGCAGTGCACACTTCAGAAAAGAGCAGGGAATTGCATCATGATTACTGCCTAATTCAACACCAAGACAGTCCCCCACTGGAAATAAGTCTTTTAATTTACATGATCCTTCATACGTTTTACACTGAAAAAACCTTTTCTAATCCATGCAGATCATATTGTAATCACTCATACAAATCACATGGTCACAAGTTCAAGTCAGATACTTCTGTTCTTTGGGCAACACACTTTATCTGTGTGTATCTGTCTTCGCCCACGAGTATTTATCGGTAATAAATGGATTTGACTGAAATTGGCCTGGTGAAGAAGTAGCTGCTTAAATTACTCTCTATAGAGCAGAGGAGGTTCCACACTATGCTTGAATGATTGTATTCTGTATCGAATGAACACTGGGAAAATACTTGTGGTCAATGCCGTAGCCAGCTATTGGGACAGTTGGTACAGTCCACACAATTTTTCTAATGGGTCCACAAAGAATGGGTCCAAATTTAAAAATGGGTTCAAATTATGCAGTCTTATGTGTAAAATGAGTAATTTTTTGAAAAATGGGTCGATATTTCTTATATTTAACCGAAAATGGGTCCAGATTTTTTCATATTTTTGCGTTGAAATAGGTCCACATTATTTGAATTTTTGCGTAACGTTGGTCCCCCTTAAAATTGTCCCGCACTCTTTTGGAAATCCCGGCTACGGCATTGCTTGTGGTGGTACCAAAAATTACCCAGCGACTGGGTACAAGTTCCCAGAAAGTTTGTCCACACCCACCTCAGCCCCACCAATGTTGGAAATAAAAGTAAATTTTATAAAGGACACCGCCATAGAATTACAGTAGACTGTAAAATTGCTTTTTTGAGCAGTTGACGAAATGATGGACTTTTTTCTCAATGAGAGTCCAGGGTTCCCCAATAGAGGCCCTGTGATTCCCAGTGACCCTCGCAGGTGCCGCCAATAAGAAAAGTACTTTGTGACCTACAGTAGAAGGAAAATAATTGACCATAAATTAAAAACATTATGAAATTATTTAATAGTCAAAATACATAATAGCCTTTTCCAATATTGTACTTCTTTTCTATCAAAGTTAAATTCAATTCAACTTACAGTTTCCATAGACAAAACAATTGAAAGAAGTCAATTAATTGATTAATTTTGACAAAAGCACTACTTAAATTATTATGTTTAATGTTGTTGAGCTCACATCCATAATTACTTTAGTACACTATTAAAATTATCACTATACTTTGTGTAATAGAGGAGCCATAACTCCACTTTGTCTCACACCATTTGTTAATTTAAATCATCTTGACTGGGAATTATCCCATCTAACAAAGAATCTTTGTTTCTCATACCAAAATTTCAAAACTCTAACTGCACTAAGGTTGGTGCCCCTCTCAATTAACTGCTTATAAAAAGACCAGTGATTCACTCTATCGAAAGCTTTACTAGCATCCAGAAAACATGCAAATACGGGACTCCCGTTTCATTTATAATACTTAGGATCTCCAGACTTAAGTATATCCCCACACTAATTAATCAACAAGTTTTCAAAAACCTTAGATAGTACGGATGCAAATGCATGTAATAATTTACCAAGTTATATTTTGACATTTGATTTCTCTCCTAGTTTTTAAAAAAACATTAATTTGATGGTTTAAAACTTGTTTATTTATTCATTTATTCATTAGTTATTCAGTAGGATCATTATAATTTGTTCCTCTGAAACTTTATCAATATTGGAAAAAATTATCTTTGCCTTCAGTAATGTCTGTATGCTTTCATTATGTATTTTTTTGTGTGTACGATTTAGAGGTGAAATAATTATAAGCGCTTGGCTGAGAAGTATTGTTGCTTCTCATGCTGAGACCTCGGTTCAAACCAGCTAGCTTCAGGTTTTGATTTGAATTGATTGCTTGGCTGCTTGAATAACTCACGTATTGAGAGTGGGTGCGTTAAGGACAATGTTTGTATCCACGTGTCCTTTATATGTTGTAGTTAAGTCAGTGTTGCTGCACTGCGGTTGTCACATGTCCCCAGGGGCCCAGCCCAAATTTCAGATTTCTAATTAGAATAAGTACAAATAAAGAATTAATATTTTATTAAACTAAATTTTTATTTGTATTGAATTTTGTTTTTGAGCGATATCACGTTTCAAATTGGATTGACAACATGTTATTTAACAAATGTCATTCTGTGTTTGACTTCCCAAATGTGAAATAACTATGACTAGTTCACACTTGCATATCTCGAGCCAAGCGTGAGCTATACAGCGTGAACATTTTTGTGTATGAACTGACCTGGCTTGTGCTCACGTCTACTGTGAAAGTTGCTCTTACACTGGGTTATTCAAACCAGGTCTTGAGGCTTGTACATGATGTGACCCTTTACCCACATTATTAGCACCAAATTTCAGTAACATTCAACCAATCAATATTGACCTTTTTTTTTTTAATACCGGTAGATTATGTTCAGAAAAGCTGTAATTTCTGGTAGAGGTTGTCTCCAACCACGTACAGTAGTATAGAGATGCAATATGTTTGTATGAGACTTGTGCAAAATTGTACATGATTATGTAATTTGAATTTTAATTGATTTTAGATTAGGTGACGTCTCATGGTTAAATGAATGTTGCTCATATATTAGCTATAAATGGATTAAGATTAAAGTATAACAATTTGAAAATTTTTTACTGTAGGCTTTCTAGCAAAGCGAATCAGTCAGTAGGATTGAGCTAAAACAAGTTATTTAAATTTGAATTGATTACAGCAAGTTTTGCAATTTTCCTGTCATTTCACTGGATGGTAATAATATATGGTTGGATATGCTATTTATACAATGAGCCTTTGAGCAGTGAAGCCAAACCCTCGTAAATTATTTTTTTTAAATATAATGAAAAATGAAAGGTGATCCAGTGTTTTGATTAGTTTACATACTCTAAGCACGTATACGTACAGTTTGATGGCAACACAGTACTCTCCCAGGGATCAGAGAAGGTTGCACTTATATATTGCTTCATTTAATTATTATCTGTTTGTAAACTAAAGTCCTTTAAAGCTCATTGCATTATTATATATAATAAACGGACATTTATAATGTGCCGGTATCCATTGAAGACGCTCGTGGCACACACACACACACACACATATATATATCTGTCTCTTATACACAATATATATATATAAAATGAGTATGAATGCACAAAGTACAGTCGTATACGTTGACATAATAGACATAAAACAATTTTTTAATTGGAATATTTTGAGCACGCCTGTGCTCTTCCTCAGCGATACGTGTTATCTACGTGCATTTCTAGGCATTCAGTCAGCAACTATTGTGTGTTTTGGTAATTTAAAAATCACCTACCAGTACTTTAGGCCTACCATCATATTTACATTTTTTATAGATCACGGTATAAATTATATAATAAAATTTGAACTCTAACCGCACAACGCCGAGGACCGAGGTGGCGGCGCTTGTGAGTGTCTTGAATGAAATTTTGTGAACCATGAATTTGACCTAGTTTGCATGAAAAATGCGCCAGTACATAAGCCAAGGCAAGGAAATTTGTTTCTACTACGTGTATTCATTTTCTTATTTAGGCTCTGTTTTGATATTGAATAAATAAATTCTATCAATCAGTTAAATCAATCAATCAATTATTTTCTTTTTTTATGATCAATCTCTCAATACACTCCTGTTTTTTTTGCACTTTTCCAAACTTCCATGGAAATCTGCTTACTTTCAAGTAGGTTTTATCATCCAATCATCTATTAGCGGGGCATTTTACCGGGACTACAGCGGTTAGTGGCGGGGACTTAGCCAGGGATGTATGTTAAACGATGCCCTGTATTGCCAGCAGGTGGCTGGGGCTTTCACATGCATGTAACCGTTTTGGAAATTACATCCCCGGCTAAGTCCCCCTAGGCCCAGGTCCTGGGGGCAAGGACTACAATTGACAAGTGCATTACTATATCTCAAATTCATTACAACCACATTATTTTGTAATATTCATGCATACTTATTTTACTTATTATTTAAGATTTTTATTATGTTAAATATGAATTATAAAAGGAGAATACTATAACATTCTAATTGTTTTTTGCGCCTTCCTCCAAAAATATAATTTGCTATTAAAAAAAGCTATTTTTAAAAATCCAGCATAATTGCTAAAGACATTGCACTTAATCATGTCTCAAAACTATATAGACAATTTCCTGGAATGCTCCTTGATAAAGTTGCAATTTTAAAATGAAGAGCTCCTTTTATACCTGCTGAAGTGAATTTTGCCAGGGCCAAGAGCAAGGTCATAGAAAAAGTGAGAGCTTTTATTTCAAAGAATCATTATATATCTCTTTACTACAATACCATTCTATTATTTTCTAATAATAGCCTGATGCATTTAATGGCTTTATTTTACTAGTTTGTTTAATCTCTGTTTATTAGCAGAATCACTGTAGAGTAAAGATAGTTAAACAAAACCCAAAGAGAATTACATGAAAGTTTTAAAATATTTCTCTCCTTCTTTTATGCCTTTTGATGGTTGGTGTGTGGTTGTATGATCATGTGTACATGTTTTGTTTTTACATATGTGTAGTAAAGTAGGTGAAAAAAATGAAAATAATATGCATTCCACCTGGAACCAACCCAACAACTTTTGGTGCACAGCTGTTAGGATGCTTTGCAAGCTAAAAATAGGTAGGGGTAGCTGAGTTCTAATATGGCTAGACAAAATGTCTTTATACTATGGAATATCAGAGATACAGCAATCCTGATCTCAACATGACAAACCGTGGTAGCAAAGACCATCAAAAGAGATACATGTTTTCAATAAAGCTTCTAAGAACCTAGAACTTTCCATGATCAATGTTTATTTAACCTACAAAGTTTCTAATAAATCAGATCTATTGATGTTTTGCCAATGAATTTGTAATGGATTCCTTAATTAGTTTCTTCCAAGACATATTAATTTATTCCGTATTGATATCTGTGTTGTGCTTGCTCCTTTTTTTCTCTCTTTAAACTTATATTCTGGTTGGTGCAATTACTTATCTAGTTTCAGTGACCTAGTTATACTCAGATTGATCAATAATTGGTTGAGCCTAATGGATTAGATTTGATTTCTTTCACAATAGAATAACCCACAAAAGCCTGAAGTCTTTGGAGATCTGTCGGGTGGTGATTTGGGCAGCACATCGGGGGAGGGCGGGAATAACCATACCACCCTAACTGCCATTACATCCCAAATAAAACCCAGCTGAACAAAACAAAATCCAGGCATGACCAGCATTGCCCATCTGATGTTAATCACAGATATTGATGTGTTTATAGTTATTACGTTGAAAGAATACATACAGGAAGTCAGCAGTGATTAGGGAGGTTTCGCATGCGAACACATACGGCTAGTGTGACGTATACATCATCATTTATGATGTCATATGCCGGTTGCTATCCGCTAACCGTGTAGATGACACGTATATATCGCTCACTACACTTAAGTGAAAATTTTGAATTTCAAGTAGGATCTGCACATTTTACAGGAAGTTTAAAAAATAAATGTATCTTTAATACGTATGTGCAATTTTTGTTACTTTTGAAGACAGCAAGTTACAGGATGCGTCTCATTTTGGGGTATTAAAAAAATGTTGATGATTGGTGGTGTCAGGACTTTTCTGGGCAAAAAGGAAAAGAGTATTATTCAACTACCACTTTCAAATTTTAAAGCCTTACATACTAAAACTTTAGGCCATGCCAAAATCTGATTTTGAGAAGCATGATAAGAGAAGAAAATGGCCTTCTAGGTCCTAAGGCCCTATGCTTAAATTTCGCTGTCATACAAAAAGCACATGGCTACAAACCGTTACGGAAAGCTAAACGTATGTGTACACGTATTCGTTTGTGTGCAAAACCCTCTATTGTGGTTGGTTTATCTGAAATTAACTGGGAGTGGCGCAAGAAGAGGAACTAGGGAATGGAGCTTGTCTAGAGGGCCATACTATATGCTCTTATCCCCTCACAGGGGCTCTCGGATTTCCCTAGCCCTGCCAACTTTCACTTCTGTCAGGAAATTTGTCTCCTGTTGGGCAAATGCTGTTGCCAATTTTGAGGCAAACCCTGATTCAATGCTTCATTTCAGCCCACTTTTGAAATGAGGTGAATATAAAGCTACTACAGTATAAGAAACTCTTGGTTGCTAAGTAGTCAGGGACCACATGTATACTCTATACCTGCCACTTTGTTGGTGTCGATGCTTGACAAAAACAAATTATAATGTGTATATAGCACCCTCTATGTAATAGTAACAAAATAGAGTATCCTTTCTGTTTTTTAAAAATTGTATTGGAACTGCTATGATTACAGTACTTGGCCGTATTCACATTTTAATGATGGATTCACTTCATTTTTATGAATTTTAAGGTATAATCAGCCGATGCATTTTATATAAACATTTTTGTTATGCGTGACATAATACAATGTATGCGTGAGACATAAAAGTGGTGCATGAGACTCGCGCATTATCTGTGAGAGCTGGCAGGTGTAATACACAATTCAGCACAATGATTATTCTCCTGCCTTCACCTTTACTTCAACACACGCTTCTATTACAATATGAAAAATTTACAATATTACTATTAAAACTCATTTAATTTAAATGGTTATCACTGTATACACTATAGGTGCAAGTAATGCCCCACTCCAGCTTTGAGCTATAATTGTGTTGACAGCCCATAAATACTTGTTACAAGATTCAGCTTCTTAACTGTAGGATGCGAACATCCGGCCTTAATCCAAAAATTGAAAAATTCATATATCATTTACAATTTCATTTTATAATAAAGTTGTTTTTTTTTTTTAATTTCTGCCATTTTATTTCTTTATGTTATGTGTTAATAGTGCTAGCCAATGTTTTACTCCTTCCCTTGTGTTTTTTTTTACTTTATGTAATGTAGCGTAATGTTTCATTTAGCAATTTCCTGACAGGTGTGTCCTCGGGAAGTCTCAGTAGATGTCCAATCCATCTTAATCTTGTCTGTTCTTACAGATATTTATTACATATTTAAAATCCAAGTTAAAAAAAAGAGTAGTTTCTTATCTTCACATTAAAAAAAAATCCATCAGATTTTTTTGAATCAAAATGTTGGTTACACTTTTATCAAGTGTACATAGGCCAAAGTAAAGTAAAATTTATTATTATAAGATTATGAAAGTAAATATTTTTTTTTTACTTAAAAAAAAAATGCAAACCCTTGCTCTGTACTAAAAAAAAAACATGGCCCACTAAAAAAAAAACATGGCCCGTGCTTGATCCACTCGAGTTGGCTCGGCTTAGCTAAATGAAGTATATCATCAGAAGCCTTGCATGGCAAGCCCATCAATCAGGCGAGTTTCCACGCCTTCTGGACCGCTTTCAGTCCGCTGGGAAGAATGTGACACACACCCTACTCGAGTTGGCTTAGCCTAGCCAAACCAGGCCACATGATCCGCTCGAGTTGGCTGTCTATTACGGTCAGAAAATACATTTTTATAGATCCCTGCTCAGTGACAAGGGCATATCCCAATACTGCATTTTGGGTGCTGGCTTGGAGTTCTTCTTTCCTAATTTTTCCAATTATACCTGTTCACTTGTTTGTGCGGTAAAAATGTATAACCTTTAACTTTAAAATATATAAATAATGTTCCAAATCCTGCATTTTCTGATCAAGCACCAAATTTAAAGATGACCGAGATACATACATACGAGAAAATTTGAAGTAAATCAGTCCAGTAGTTTTTGAGTTATGCGCCCTGAAGGACATACATACACACATATACGTGCGGTATTGCAATATCCTTTACCTCTCCTTTTGAGGCAAGAGTAATAAAGACAACAGCAGAAAGGAAGCAAGTAAGATTGAAAAACTAATAGTTTTTTTCACTTGGCCGTAGCCATCAACTTTCAAATTTTTAATACAATTTCATTAAAATTAATTATAATAGTCAAAAATACTATTGGTTAAAGACCAAAGTTCAGTGTTGTAGGGAGATGTAGTTCATGCCTGATGGTTTAAATGTTGCCTTCCAGTCACAAGGTCCTGGGTTCAAATCCTGTCAATGTCAGAAATTGTCTTAGAGCTAAAAAATTGTTTAACGCTCTGTCCGCACTTACATATTTTCTGTGACAGATAAGTATGATTTGCCTATGGGCATGGTGATGTTGTGTCACATCTTGCATATTGGCAGATCACAGGTAAATGTCTCAAAAAACTGTTGGGACACCGCTTAAAATCCTGTCCACAAAAGATTGCTTCTGAATACCAATTTTAACCTCTAGCTAGAAATGTCAACCTCTATAAATGTGCTTTAAATAAAATTTTAAAAAGACATGTTGAAATCCATTAGCAGAATTCAACTTCATATGAAAGATTTTCTCTTTTCAAGTGGAAGTTAATAACGTATATAGTTAAACAATTCAAATATTGAATTGCACTGTTTTTGCTACTTGAAAATGTTTTTAAAGAATATGTTCTAAGATCTTTGATTTTATTATCGCTTTCTTATTAGAAACTCACTGAAAATGATATGGCTAGGTCGGCTTAGTGGGTAATTCTGTGTGTTAGTAAATTTACGATTATTGTTAATTTATATTTTATATTTGTGATA
This sequence comes from Anneissia japonica, assembly GCF_011630105.1. Lineage (NCBI taxonomy): Eukaryota > Metazoa > Echinodermata > Crinoidea > Comatulida > Comatulidae > Anneissia > Anneissia japonica. The sequence goes on from NW_022719460.1 coordinate 52,197, forward strand.
AGTAACTAATAAATCAATTCAAATAGAGATATCATTGGTGATGAAATTTTATTAGCTCACTATGTATACCTATAAAGGTCATCATAGCAAGGTGTTTTCTTCTTTTACAGTAATTTCCAACAATAATTATAAATAATCGCATGTCTTACAGCTTCTCAAGTTGACATATGAGTTATCCTGCTATTTGAAATTTGTCGATATTTATATTTATCGTTTAAATTTTTAATTTGTTTATTTGTTAATCCATTTGATATCATCTGCTTAGCGTTGGCTTACCAGGAAGCATTTATCTTGATTACCGGAATAATTATGAACCAGTAGATGTGGGAAGTAGTTTTTTGAATTGGTGAATTTTTTTATAGAGTTATGCATTATAGATACTGTAGGTAAAGGGATTCAGATATTGTGGATATTTAATTACCTTCATCTGACAGGTTAAGTAAAGTTCAGTAACAGGAATTTATATCAATTATGGAACAAAAAGTATTAGACTTGAAAGTATAGAGAATTTGAGATGAGATTGAAGAAGGTGAAGCTAGCATTAATCTTACCATCAGAAGGTAACTTTTAAATCATCACTTATCACCTGTAAATAAGTATTCATACAGCCTTTAAAAATAAGTAAATCGTTGCTCAAACATCATTTAAAGTGGCATAACCAGAAGGGTATTTGCAATGTCAGAGTACCCCCAATTTTGGTTCAAAAGCAACAGAAATTATATTAATTTGTTATGGAAGTAAATGGCAAAGTAAGTTACTTTAAATTAACAACATATTTATGGTGTAGTTGGTTGTAACATTTCTCTTCAGCATCCCCTCCCCCCTCTCCTTGTTTTCAAAATCCTGGATTCACCACTGTAAATTATGAGTCAAACAAAACATACCAGACCATCACTCAAACATCATTAAAATTAAGCTTTGTCACTCAAACATAATTATGGTACCTCTCATCAACATATACTCACATATAAGACAAAGCTTAAAATAGTAATACGATAAAAAATCAAGGGGGTTCTTATACAAATATTAGATTTTTGAAATCATGTTCGTCTTATCGTCTTATGTGCAGAGTGTCTGTAACATGCGAATTTACTGCTGCTTTGAACCTACTAAATGTTAGTATGAATGAACGCAATTTATATACTGGAAAATAAGATTTTGATGAATTTTTACGGTGAAACGTGGTTGTTTTATATGCCTGACATACAGAAAATAATCCAAAAACATTCTCAAACTCGGGGATTGTTTAATGTGTGGGTCGCCTTATACACGAGTATATACGGTAACCTATACATTATGTTTCACACATCACTTAAACATCCCCTTTAGGTGATCACCTTTAAATATTTGGACAAATATCATCTTATATCATCTCACTATCAAGCCTCACATTAAATCATCACTCATATATCTCCTTTAACTGATCAGTCAAGAGCACCTTTAAATTGTCACTAATATGAAACATCACCCTTAAATTATGAATCAAACATCTCTTTTATATAATCACTCAATCTTTACCATTAAACCATCACTGGTGCCATTAGCAATGACTATCAGAATGGCACCGTATAAATCTATTGAATGATTGATTGATTAGTGATCAATAAGTTAGTAATATATGTATCTTGTTTCCGAGTGTAATATGTCTTTGTCTAGACATCTTCAATCTATTAGCCACAAATCTGCTGGTCGCCGATTGACGAACATTAGTGGATTTTACTTGCTCTGGGTACTACCAAGAAAGGGAACGGTAAACTAACAGTAAATTATTATCACTTATATTAATTGGCGCAAGTCAATTTTGAAAGTTAAGGGCAGGAACATGTGGAAGGGCTTAGAACCTGAATAATGGTATACTGAGAAGGTCTTTAAATCTTAGAAAATTTTGAAAGATGTGCCCTCCAATCCTTTCTGCCTATTTTAAGGCATTTTTTGAAAAGGTGTTTGTCTAGAAAGGAGGAGAGGACTGTTCTTCCTATAAACAAATATTAAGAAAACATATCTCCTGTTTTCTTATGTTCTGACATGAACTTTTTTATTATCCTCAAATCAAATAAACCAATTGTTGTTTACACATTTTACTGTATATCATCAAATTTAACTTACTACCCCTTCCTACTGTCAGAAAGAGTAAAGTTGGTGAGACTTGTGAACTCATGCCAATTGTGCTAAAATATGTTGCTAACAATCGGAAATGTAATAAAACATTTTAATTGCTCAATTGATAAAGTTATCATGAGACAACAATTTACAGTAGTTTTTGATAATTGATTTTACTACGTAATTTCCTATATGATATATATAAAGAATATCTCATCTGTTACGCATTTCCGTCTTTTGTAGACTTAGCGTATACACCCTCTATATTTTCCACGACTTTTTTCGGTGGTCTGAAGAATCTGGTATTAAAAGTTGGTGTGATGAGTTAATGGTTTTTAGTTATTTGTTTATCATTGATGTCCATGTTGTTTTTGGTATTTTTGTAAAAACAGGAACAGTATTATATATTTGTCTCATTAATAGTGAGGAAAATATTTTCTCCTTTAAAGTTTTTTTGAGTATACAGTACAAAATAATGTAATTTTAAGCCTATTTTCCAGTAGGCGAATTTAAGATTCAAGATTCAAGAGCGTCGGTTCATGCGCAGGCACATCAGAGTTTTTCACTTCAGCGCTATCAGTAGTTTGAACTCTTTTCACTTTCTGCAAAGCAAAAAAATTTGTAACCAATCAGAGCTCAGGAAGCAAACCAACACTTTTGATTAAAATGAATAAATTTGCCTAGTGAAAAACAGGCTTTAGTATGATTATAACCTGTTGAGTTACTTGGAAGCAGGATGAAGTATTCACTCTCATCCATGATTAATATTTGTTCTATGTGTTTATAAGACAAATGTCCGCTATCTTAGCAATGAATTCACACTTTCTTGACCACACAAACATCTAGAAATAAAGTGATAACTACAGTATGTATGACATATTACTCAAACCAGGACGATTTTTTTTGCATATTGTATAGATGTCCATGTATCAGCCTCTTTCAAATGATTGATAATCTTTACAAATTTGTAGATATTTTGAAGGGTCTTAAAGAAGAATTTATATTAAATGATATGTAGAATCTAACAACAGTTAAATTTTCATGATTTATATTGCAGTTGAATATGTGGTAAAATATAAGTGTTATGGAGTGTTGACACAAAGTACTTCCTTAGGGCTCTAATACCACCATTACTGTCATCCACGCAGTGACGGTGCCAGTGATATTGGGTGAGGACTAGGGAAGACAGAGTTTAAAATCCAATGAGAACGGCTAATCTTCCTGTCAGCTTCAACCTGCCCGAAGAAAGGAGATTTTTTTTTTCTTTTTAAAAAATAATTTTTGGACATATTACGTGCTAAAATTTTTCAGAACAACTTTAAACACGTTATATTTTCATTGCGGATCTTTTGGGCTCAGTACGGACTCTAAACGTATGCATTTTCTTTTAGTTTTAAGGCGTATGCGGATTTTATAAGTCCGCAATGACGATATAACGTGTTTTTAATGGTTTCGTTGCCCTAATAGACCTGGCTGGTTTTCGTCAGATATTGTCAGATTCCGATATCCAACATGTGACACTACTTCCAAGTGGTCAGCTGTCTTTTGCATCATAACATAATACTTTTTTTGATTAAAAAACCTTATAAAAACACAAATATACGTTATATCATATGTCATCTGTACCAAAGTGCATGGTTGGTGTTGCTCAGTATTAACGGAAGGATGTCGCATGGGCTATGATGTCAGCAATGCAGAACTCTATTTACTCTGAGACCTAGTTTGATTATTACAGTATCTCAAATGATAAACAATGATGCGTCTTTCGTTGACAACCCTCACATATTGTATCCAAATTATGATGGAAAAATGAGATAAAGGAATGTAGAGTCATTGTTCAAAGTTAAAGTTCAAAGTAATTTTATTGTCAATAGTACAAGTAGTAAAATTGAAATTTGGTTTCCTCCGATACACAAAAAAACAGAAAAAAAAAATCAACAGTAAGATTCTAAAAATTTCAGTTTAAATATCATTATATCAATTTTCTTAACTAGGAACAAATATATACAGAAAAAAAATTGAGAAAAAATTGCAGGTTAAATAAATTATCATTAGCTCAGTATAGTTCTTAATTTAGTATACAAAATATAGTACAAAAATAGTTAATAAAATTCCAGCGCAAGACGTTCAAGAAAATCACAATCAAAAATAATTACAATAACAATTATTGCAGCTTAAATATCAAAAATTCAATTAAAAAATAAATATAAAAATTATTCAAGTACAAAAATTATTGCAGCTATAAAATATCAAAAGTTCAATTTAAAACATTATTTAGTTTACCAAAAATATAATTCCAGAGAAGACATCAAAAAATAAAAAGAAAAATTTAATACCAGATTAAAAAAATTAAAAAAAATATAGAAGTTATGATAACAAAGATCCTATGAAATTTAAATTAATCTAAGGTTCCAGTTGTTAAGGTTGTGAAAAAATGGGATCGATTCTTCATCGTTGTTTTTTCCCATTAGCATTCTAATGACATTATATTGACAACGAAAATTAGAGTTTAGTGCTTAAGGCCAAAATGTACGCTCATCCGATGAGTTCAATTGTTTGAAAGTAGACTTTAATTTTTTAGGGCCTCGATTTAATCACAATCAAGCTGAAATTGTATGAATACTTCACAGGATATTTGTCCTTGAGTGCTGTAGTCTTATTAGCACATAATACATTTCCATTCTATTTTTATGTCTTCATCATCAGATTAAATTGTATTACAGAGAGATGCTAGTTTAATGTTGAAGTAATAATTTTATTATTATTCCTCTTCAAATTCTACTTTTATAATTCTGAAGTAATGTGTGGGTTAGTTTGACAGTTGATGAACACATTTTTGTAAAACTATTTGCCAGTTGAATGCATTGAATATTTATATGGCAATATTTATAGTGAAATGAAGATCACTCGAAAACAGATCCCATTGATGTGACAAACCAATGTGTTCCCTTCCGTTCGTGCGTGGAAGTCTGTCCTATTATTAACCTATTTTGTTAGCAACAGCAGGCTTACACTTCAACACAGCAGTTGTGTGATGTGTGAAACAATAAACCGTTGGATGTTAACTCATTATATTTATAATTAACAATATTCCCCCTTTTACAGTAGTATGTTATTTTGTGTATATTTTAGGAACAGGTTCCGCAAAAAATTATTTCTGTAGCAATTAGTTCTGGACTCATTATAGAATAGAAATCTTTCTTTATTCTGGATACTTAATCAACTTTTACATTGTTCTTCCTTAAGGTTCAGTTAATAGTTAAAACATTAAAATATGAAATGAAAGTTTAATTACATACAAAAACAAAAGAAAATTTGGAAAACACAAGCAAAATTTGGTATACACAAGAAGCAAAATGAAAATGTAATATTAAATCAAATTTTTGAAGGAATGCAAAGTTAAGGAATTTATTGAACTGCGAGTATCAAGGAGAATATTGTTCCACAGTTTAACCGATCGGTATTTGAATGTTTTTTTCCCAAATTCATTGTTCCATTTGGCGGTCGGGACTGGCAGGGGGGGCAAGTTATTTTTGGGGCACCCCCTAAATACGCCACTGATTAATACATATTACACCATTGTAAAACGTATTATCTACCTTATGTCAGTGAATTAAAAAATTGCACTATTTCTGGGCATTTGTAAAACCTAACCTTTAACATACTGTTAACAACCTTAACAGTATGTTATTTACGCATTGCATTTTAAAGCACACTTTATGAAAATGTGTGTTTCCAGAAAGCCGAAGGTATGAACTACCCATGCATCATGGTCCGACATCCGTTGTGACCCTTGGCCAGACTTTCGTTTGGTGATCTTGCCCACCTGTGACCTCATGGAATCTAAAAACATTTTCAACTGTTTGAAAAAAAAACCCAAAATTATGTCAACAATTTGCATCATATTGTACATTATTGTAGGCCAACAATTATTTCATGGATGCATGTATACGTATATTTAACGGTTAGACCTACACACAAAGAGCTTGTGAGTGCAATACCAACTAAAATATTGAATTAAAGTTTTATTTATACCGTCTGTAGGGATTTTAATTTGTCTACAGTCCTTTATATTTCGGCCTAGTTTATAAACTATTAGGCCACTATATTAATAAAAGAAAATTTTAAACAAGTCTAGAACTTTAAATCAGTCATATATATCTAGTTGCAGACAGTTATGTCCACCTATAATTAAATATATAAAACATTATTTTTGTACTATAATAAACATACTGTCCTATCACCAAAAATTATAAGCGGACACTTTGTTCTAAAGATTATGAAACGAAATTTCAAACTTACAACAAGTGCATGGAGGATCAAATGAATTGGCTTTCTCTTCCTTAAGACGCACTTTTTGTCAGCATTACTGCACCTTTTGTCAGCATTTTTGAAGTCTCTGTCATTTGTTATACAAACACAGATTGTCACAGTACCGTTCACCGATGGCCGCCTCTTCCTCTTCGGTGAATGCATAAGCCCATTTTTTTTTTTTTTTTTTTTTTTAATCTTTAGGTCTATTCTCTGATGAACATCTGCCTCCACCACAAGTTGCGTATCAGTGTCAGAGGCATCTGGTACCTCTCTGCTTCATTTTGTTCGATATGTTCTTAGTTCTGCTTCTTTTTGCTGACATATTGGTGTTGTTTTGACACCCCACGTGTATCACAAAGTCAAGTTGCACCAACCGTTCACCGATGGCCGCCTCTTCCTCTTCGGTGAATGCATAAGCCCACTCCCTCTTTTCTTTTTTTTTTAATCTTTAGGTCTATTCTCTGATGAGGTATCTGCAGCTGAAGGCGGAGGGCTAGGGCTCCTAGGGCTCGAGCCAGTTTCATCATTGTCTTAATTCATACTGTGCTCTTCGTCCTGAACATTGAGGTCCTCCTGTATGTAACTAGTATCTTCCTGATGAACATCTGCCTCCACCACAAGTTGCGTATCAGTGTCAGAGGCATCTGGTACCTCTCTGCTTCATTTTGTTCGATATGTTCTTAGTTCTGCTTCTTTTTGCTGACATATTGGTGTTGTGTTGACACCCCACGTGTATCACAAAGTCAAGTTGCACCAACTGCTCCTGGTGATCGTAGCCAACTCGGTGCGCTTATACTTAACTCGAACTCATTTTGGGTTGCTCGCATCAAACTTGTGGGTGACAAAACCTCCGACGAGTTCCCGAATAGTGTGCGAGTTAGGTAGGAGTACCCCGAGTACAGTACTCTATGAGTTACCTACAAGTCCTTAAGTTTACTACGAGTTGTCAACTCGTAGCGCTAATTTTGAACAATCAAAACGTTCAAAATTAGCGCCTCGAGTTCAGAGCTGCTACAAGTAGGTACGAGTTCTCCCCAAGCTTCCCGAAGCGCCCTGCGTGTTTTTGCCGAGTTCTCCGACTTAGCAACTCAGCAAACTCAGTAACTCCTATGCTGAAAAAATCCCTAGTGGGAGAGGGGCTATAGTTGCTTATTTTAGCAAGTTGATCCATTGAAATCAAATTTGCAATTAAAAATATCTGCTGGCATAAAAGTTTATTGTGATGTGCTAGCTTTAACATAGACAAATGTGGAACAAATTGCAAACAAAGAATTTGTTTTTTTAAATGGAAATGAAGAATGTACAGTAATTCCAGAATTCATGTATCGGTCATTCCCTAATCGTGTGAAAAATAACTTAAATATGAAAATCAGAGGTGAAAATATAAGGTAATATTCCCATATCTTCAGCAACCTCAAATCGCAGTAGGTTGCTTTCTTTTTTACTGATAGTATCTTCGGTATATAGAGACACCTCCACTGGTAATTATTAAAGATGATAATAAGTATTTAAGAAAGCGTAAGTCCCCATTGGGATTCGAGCCCAGGACCTACATATCATACCTGTTTATAAAAAGGGGAAAAAAACCTTTGTTTGCATTTTACTACTTCAAATGATTGCCTATCCTATTTCTTTCTTTACTTTTTCACTATGGATTTTGGTGAAAGTATTAACTTTTTGTATATGCAAATTAGCTCTTAAATATGGTAATTATGAAATAGCAGAAAAGGAATGTAGGCCTATGTTAGTCCCGTCCTTTTTAAGTTGTGAAAGCTGTTTTAGACCATTTTAGATATGCAAATTTCAATTTTAAATAAATTCATTAAATGATAAAAATAGCATTTATGTGAATTATTAGCCTATAAAGAATTCTAAACAAGCCATTACCATCAATTTGATCCCTTTTCAAACCTAAAATTGTTTTTAAGCTATGTTTGCATGGCTGCCATTTTGAATAAGCAAGTTAGGCCCTTAGACAAGCGAATTCATCTTAGAATCCACCAAATTCGTAAACAACATGCTCAAAATACCCTAAATCAAGTGGATCCTAGCTTCTACCCAAAAATGCCCCTTGATTCATTATACAGGACGATTTTTTGTGAAATGGAACCACATATCTATTAGAAAATACATAGAATAGAAAAAAATGCATAAATCTTATATTTTTCAGTCTTTAAGTCTTCATTTTTACTTTTTCATTTTTCTTGTTTTTTTTTTTTAAATGCCAATTTGATTTATCTTTACTGTTTGTTGAAGTAAATGTATAATCTTCTGGGGCCAGTGCATTAAAAGTTTGCTTTTCTGGGTCTTCTTATTTTTATATTTTAGTGTTCAATGATGTTATGAAAAGACAGAATTGAAATTGACTTGAAATTGATATTGCAATGTGTAGTCTGTTGTCTTACGTAGAAAAAAGGAATATTTTGGGTAGATTCTTGACAATTATGTGTAAACTACTCTAAAGACACTGCTGATTTAGAAAAAAGTAAGTGCCAAATATTTCATGCACATTTTAAGACTCCATTTTGAAATTCAAAATGGCCACAAATTTTAACCGTACATCTACCACTGGAGCAGCTTTGAAAGTACTGTACAGTACTTTATTTCCTAGGCTTGATTACATAAAACAAAACAAAAATCATACTTCTCAAAAAAACGTCTCCAGAACTGTGGCACTACTTCCACAAATGGAGGGTTTATGGGAAACAGCAGCACAGTCCATACAAATTGGTGTTGATCAAACTCTTGTTCAATCATTTGTTACTTCCAGAGATCCTCGGAGAGATCCTCTTTAGGCAGCTGATGCTCTCATCAGTCAGGTCAAACAAACCAGGGACACCTCCTTTGTACTTGGAGATTTCACACTCATTAATGTCATGGAGGATTTGCTTGTTGCAGTTCCTCTCAGTTTAGTGGGGATCCTGCACCAATCTTGTGAAAGAAGTGCTTTGTACAATCTACACAAATCTATTGAGGTAACCCTTTTTCCAAGTTTACAACCTTTTGGGCTAATACTGAAAGGGCAGTCAACAAACTGCTTAATGTAAAGGTTCATTGCTTAGACCTTTAGGATTGTTAGTTTAGGATGCTGTGGCAGCAATTTCAGAGCTTTTGTAGCATATGCAGGGGCGGATCCAAGATTTGAAAGAGGGTGGTTCAAAATGCCTAAAAAAAAAAACCCCCCCAAAATAAAAGAGCGTCCTGGCGACCTCCCACAGGAAAACTTTGATTCCTAGATGGCCGGAAATGGGCTGAGGTGTCTTTTAATGACCTTTAATTTCTTCAAAATTCAAGGTTTTTCTCCTCTTGAAAAAGATCAGGTAATATTTTATCTCATTCTTCAGGCCTCTGTAGAGAGAAAAAAATTGAAGACATAGGCAATATATTATTATATTCCAACAATATTGAGTAGTTGGATACGTACAGTAGTCTTTCTTCCATGGATCGATGAACCTATAGGCTTGAAGAATGCACTTTCGTACATACGTTATTACGACATTGAACCAAAAGCAGTGTGTATAATTTTATTTAATTGAAGGCTAGTTGGGCTAAGCCTAGTTTGTCTGATCTGCCAACCTATATGCCTAGGTAGGTTTCAGCATGCCTTTTGGTAAGGTACCATGGTTTATCGTTTTTATTAGCGAGTTTAATTGTATTGATGTTTCCTCTCATGTTTGCAGGAATAGTACAGTATGTCAAACTGGTTTTGCCATCATCATTCTCTCACAACTCTTATATCATCTTTCAGAACAAACGTTTGTGAATTAAAACTGTAACTGTGAAGCATTGTACAATGTGCATCAGAGCTACAGCCACTCTTTCTTCCCATTCAGTCCCAGCTAACTTTAAAAGGATTTACATGAGACCGTGCTTTAATAGTTATTGCCTTGATGTGTTGATGAAGTGTGTGGATATGGTCCAATATGATGCCAACATTTCGTGGCGTTGGACTTTATCTTTAGTTTCCTGTTGACTAAGCAATTTTCAAGGGAAGAGAGATCTGAGAGTTTTTGTTTTCTTGAAGACAAGGTGACATTAGGGAAAGTATTAAGGGCTGAGTGGTTTTTTTTCTATAATTGGTACATAATAATCTCACATCATCAAAGACAGATTGGAACCAGGCCAAATCTTTGTGGACACCATTCAGTTAGTGGTTTCTACTACACTGTCCATTACAGATCTGCAGAAGGAAAGATCTGTCAATTAATGGAACTGATCTGTCAAGCAATGGAACATCTCAACAAATGCTACACATCTTAAACTCCTATTATATTCCTAATTTCAGAGTCCTTACACACCAGAACCAACAAACAACAGGCCACTACTGTAGCACTACCAGTTACCACCAGAACTAAAACAAACTACCAGTTTCAGTGTTTGCACCCTGCAGTTAGTGTTAACTCTAAATGTTAAAGTAACTATCCTTGACAAAATTCAACAATGTATCCTACCATGGAGGTAAACCTCCATGATCGTACTGTAGCAACAAAAGATATGGACTTAAAAATAGTTTGTAGAAGACCACATGTTTGAGAGTGGAAATTTGTGGGTCAAAAGGACAAAATTCAAGAAACAGACATGGTATCTGCTTCAAACAACATTTAATTGAACATATGGTTTGAGGTATTTACTTGGAAACACCCATATTTTTCAAATTTGAACATAAAGTCTGAGGTGTTAAATTAGAATGCCACCACATCACTTTTGCGAGATGTGCTAGTCTTTATCTCCAGAATGTAAATCTCGTAGAAGTAATTTTAAAATTCAAAATTGAAGCCATTGTGAAATAAAAACACTGGCACCCATTTTTTTTCTTTTTCTGTGGATTTTTTATATATCGGTAGACATGTTTGCCAAGAATCTACCCACAAAAATGACATAGTCAGAATATGACAAGATAAGATACGACAACAGTATGTGATTTATATAGTGTATAATCTCTACATGCTAAGAAAATTCAGAAAGGAAGACTAGAGTTATACCAAACCAATTCACAGTCTATTCTAAACCATATCTAAATAGTCCAAAAAATAGAAATGTTAAGGAATCAGGTTATTGTACCCTTTTTGAGTACCACTATGACATATTATTGTTAATACTGATCAAAAAGTGGCCTTAACTCATCTTGTTTTTTTCTTTTTTTTTCAGCCCTCCATGCCGTCAAATGCTGCAACATGGGACCACTAGGAACATCTCATTTATGCCATTCATCAATGGTGCTGTCATGTAAGTTAACATTCCGTATTGAACACTTCAGATATCAGGCAAAAAAATCGTTAAAGTCGACAAAAAATGTATTCATAATTTGCAGATGCTGTCATAAAATATACATAATTTATATACACCTTGAAATATAAAAAACCCATGTATCATTAGCCAGCCATTCGTGTTAAATTCAAAATGCCTTTGAATCATTTTATCAACATTTTTCAAAGTGAAATTGTAATGTTATTGATGGGGGTAAAGGTAGGTTAATAACCCATAATTCGCAGCATCGTCGTGTTGAATTGCATATGGATGTGGTCCGAGACTAATGTAGCTTCATGTTCACATATTCCACATCTACAGTAGCTGAAATGATCAAGTATGGCATTGGAGTAACCCCCTACATTTCTGAAAGATGCAATGGTTTTCTAAAGTACAGTAGGCCCCAATTTTAAATGCTCATGCAAGAAGAACCCTGGGCAAGGAGCAGCGCAAACCAGCAATGATGCTAAGGCTGTAGTTAACAACAATCCTGTCCACTCGACTGCTTCACTCAAGTTTGTTGAAGTAAACGTTTTTAAAATGTCGCATTTGTGAGGTTTGATCACACTAAATGAGCATCAATTATGTCTTTGAATTACTTAATTCCCAAGATATATAATTCCAGAGATGAGTGTTTAAAGTTTAGATGTATGGAATTCCGGTTGTTTAATAACCGATCATCAAATTTTTGTATCAAAATTGAAAAACATTGAGAAAAAACATTCATGAAAATATTGACTGTCATATTTTGATGAATATCTCAAGTTGAACTCACAAATGATGTGTCTAATTTTGTGGAAACACCTCACGTTTTTTATGGATTATGTGCAAGAAAAACACCTCCGATATGAATGATGTTTGTTGTTCACATTTTCCTGCATTCATCTGTGTATGTTAAAAAAGTAAGCATTCTGAGCTTTCGATGTGGTGATTGGCTGCCATAAGGTAACTAATGTTTAACCTTGATAATGTTCGGTCTGCTTATTAATAAGAGCATGTCACAATGATAGTATGAATATGTGCACCAATATGTAGGCCTAATCTGTAGAGGGCAGTATTGCTCTATTTCTCAGCTTAAAACGTTATCTTTAATCAGATAATTATGATAATGCAATACAAAATCGAGAGGTTGCTAGGGTTGCCAAAATGTTTTAGTCTTGTTTTCATTTTAAAAATCTATATGAAATTCATTCTTATTTTATGTCCTCGTAATAATCTTGGGTAAATTTGTTTTATAAAGCTTAAATGTTTTCATTTTTAAATTGCAAAGCTATAACAATTGGGTTTTCACTGCTATTTTTTTTTTTCTCAATAAACCCTGTGAAATCCTTAAAACACAGATCATTACAGAATTCGAAAATACTTTCAGAGTTAAAAATCCTTTTTAAGCAATGAAATATGGAATGTTTTGCTTTAGTGTTATTTAGTAAATGTTGCCTTTTTGTGATATGTAATTAAATATATTTTTTTATAAATTAAAAAGTTTTATTTTTAGATTTAGAGTTCCAATAAAATCCATTAAGCAAATTAGAACGTTGATGCTCTATAACCGAGTTTCTTAACAAGGCTTTTTGAGTGGAGAGCAGATTATTGGGAAACTTGATGCTCTAATTGTAATGTATATTGCCATATTAGTGCACTTTTTGTCTAGAAATAATATATTCCTGTTTTTATACTGTATTCTCATCCGACATACTATGAAGTAGTTTGGCGCAGCGTAAATGTTTTGGTTTTCTAGCCTTGAGCAATGCACTTTATCTGCAGTGCTTCTCTACCCATGAGTTTTATTTGGGACCTGATGGGGTTGTCTGCTTGCTGCAACTTAAGCAAGTGGACCCAATGTCCTGTGGAAAACAGCACTTTGTTTCTGAGAAGAAATGCGCTATAATTAAACAAATAAAATAAAAATATTATAATGTTTTTCATAGGTTTTTTGTAATGTTGCATTTATTTCTTGAACAACACTTAAATCATTCTTGAAAAAATAGACAAAATTCAATGTGAAATAAAATCCCATAAGTTTTGTTTTTAATAAATAAGTGATAAAGAACTATTTAAACAGTATGCTGTACTTGAAGCTGTATCACTACTAATGTAACAATTAACAATGGATAATTGTTACATTAGTGGGTGATACAGGAGAAGAATGTTTATGCTGGGTCTGTACCGTACTTAAAGCCTTGATTACTATTGCAGCAGACTTAGTGCAAGTACAGTGACACAGCCTTGTAATTATGAAGCCAGCATTCAGTACATATACTGGCAAAAGGTAAATTATGTTCCACTCTATTATCAAATGTGTAAAGTATCTCACTAATAATGATAATAATAACAACTTCATTGTACTGTCTTTGAAGCAGAGGCCTGGCTGTCCTTAAGAGTGCAACAAAAATAAAAGTACATGATGAAAACAAACCATAATATGAAAATTTCAAACATTATAAAGTGCAATCAATATTAAAATTTTGATAATATGGTTTGTTTTCATCATATTTAAGAGAGTGTGAACAGTATTGAGTAATGTTGAACTTTGTGGTGGTATAAAATTACAGTATCATTACATTCAGTATTGATCACTTCTTTTGATCAATAATCCAAATTAGTCACCAAATCTGCTGGGTATAACATCAAGACAAACAACTAGGTGGCAGTGTTTCCACACAATGATAAAAATGCACTCAATCAAATTTTGACTACTTTAAAACTCCTATATTTGAACATTGAGTTTTTCGAAAAACATCAGAAGATGTTCCTTAAAGAAAACCCTGGTGATTTTTACCAATTTGATTTGAATATAGTGAAAGAAAAAGTTGGTGCAAAAGTTAATGAACGTCTTTACTGTTTAAGGAAGCTCAAATGTACAGACTCATTGTATTTGTTCTATGAAAGTGTAATTCAATCAGTAATTACTTTTTGTTTTGTTCTCTGGCTAAATGGATTAACTAAGGAAAATCTTGCCAAATTAACAAGATTCACTAAGACAGCAAGCAAGATAATTGGATTGGAAGTTAAGGATATAAATACAATTTGTGAAGAGGCTATATTGAAAAAAACTAGAATCAATTAGAAAAACTTAACTCATCCATTATATAAGCACATCACATACACTAGGTCTGGTGGGATGACAACTCATAAGGTAAAAACAAACAGACATAAAGGTGCTTTTCTGCCAAGTACAATACAGCTATTTAATAATAGGTTTTCTAGACACACTGTAAATACTTAGTTTAATATAGTCAAGCACTTTTGACATTTTTCTTGTATTTTTATATTTATATGTTTTAACAATGTAAATAACCCATACCCAGAAAATAATTTCATATTGCTTTTATATGACGTATTAAAAAAAATGAATCGTGAATCTTGATCGAGAACTTTTACATAGAGAAATGTGCAGAGTGAACATAGACGTTTTAATCCACATTGCTTTAACAACCACTTTGTCTAGCAGATTAAATATTTCATACTAAAAATGAAACAAAATAACTAGTGACAGTATGTAAACTTAATCAGCAATGATTCCCACTATCAGTGTGCTAATTTTGATGTGTCTCCTTGTGGCTTAAGCCCAAGTGATAGGCCTAGAAGGCCTCGCAAATAACTTTATATTTATAGTTTTAATATAAATGAAAATCAAATCAGCCTTGTCCTGTTGAATCTATGAATCATTCAGAGAGTTATGTTATAAAAAAGTATCTTCCCTGCAAACTTTAGAAAAGCTAATATACATCTTTTTTGAAACCGCTTAGTGCATAAGCATAATATAAGGTTTGGCGTTTGTCATTGCAATTATACCCACTAGGGTTTTGTGACATCATAGATCGTAACTAATTCGGTCCATTGACTTTTGAAAGAACTGCTTAATAACTTCAACTTCCTCTCCTTGTCTCTAATGACTTGGTTCCTGCAGCAGTAATTAAAGATCAAACTTCTTAATTATAATCGTTACAGATAACCCTCTCATCATAAATCAAAGGTATGTTGCAAATAATTTTATAATAGAATTCATAGAAATAAGTGAACAAAGCATTGATGTAAATCTAAATTTACACTGACATGCTGTGCCACATAATTAATTCTCCTATGAGCAATGGAACTATAGTATATATAGCTGAATAAGAATTTATTTTTAATTTAATACAAATATACAGCATTTTTATATTCTGACTTTGCCAGTGGTACCCTACAGTACACATGCAACTTATGACTAAAGTGAACATCTTTGCTTTTGATAAATAACTGTGCATCCAGGTCTTCTTCAAATTTGTTACAGTCATTTAACAAAAGGGAGCCGACACACAGTGCGTACCTACAATATGATGATTAGAACTACTGAACTACAACTGTTATTGACTTTCTTGCCTTATGGCAAAAGGAAGCCATGTTTTTCGTGGAATAATTGTGTAGTTGTAATAAAGCTGAGATTTTAATGAACCAACACTTTTTTGCTCGATGATGAGCCAGTCTAATGTGCTTTTGACCTTTTGAAAAATTATCTTCCCTTATTCTGAATTTGCAGAGAGATTTTTGCTAACTTCCAAGAGTCCAGGATGGCGTCTGTACCAATTTCTGGGTAATTCCTGTGGACTTTGGGAGACTTAGGATTCTTGTTAGCCAACAGAACTGCTTGTTATTTTGTGTTCAGATATTTACTTCTTGGTACTGAAAAGAACAAGTTCAAGTTCATTTTAATGTCATTTGTTATTACAACATTGGACGGAATTAAACCTCTTGACGCATTTATACACAAAAACAAAGATATAGCAATTCATATGTCTCAAAAGTAAAGTACTGTATACCTGAATAATAATAAAAGTCAGAAAAACATCATCAGCCACTAGATTTTTTATTGCATGCTTAATCTTAAAATTAAGTGTGTTTGAAAAGTGGCAATGAGTGGATTGAGGCATTGGCACGACTTCTTTACTCTTAAAGCTAGTCAAACCTTAAGTGCCAAATCAAATACAGTACACATCTTTGGAGAGAACTTCATTAGTTTCAGTTCTAAATACATTCATCATACATGCAACAATCTATCTCTAGTTGTACGACTTCACTTATCACAACCATGTATAATTTACAAACTCCCTAGCTAGAACAAAAGAGAGAAAAAAAAAAAAACTCCCTAGCTAGAGGAATGTGAACGTTTTTACTCTCTGTACTTCAATCAACCTATTGCAAAGCCTGAACCTTTGCAAATTGGAGAAGAGGATGAATGATAACCATGGAAATTGTAAGAATGGAAAAACCCTGAACCATTGTTACTCAATTGCTCTCAAGTAAAGGCGGTTCACAGGCACAACACTACTGCCCTCAGTGGCGGATTTAAAGGGGGGGGGGAAGCGGCCGGCTGGCCCCGGGCCCCCACTGAACTGGTCAAAAATTTTTTTTTTTTAATGCATATAAAGAAAATTATATTCAAATTTTAAGTCTGAAAGTGCAATTTCTAGCCATCTAGAGGTGGCATTCACAAATTTTCTTACCCAGCCCCAACCATGGTGAGTCTGAGTTGAACAGATCCTTTATCTGTGAAAGTACCTACCTGGGCCTCCTCTATTTTGCACTCCTGGATCCACCACTGACACTGCATGTTATCCCACATAAGCTGGCACATGCATGTTATTGTAATTTTTAAGGACGAGACAAAGTTAAAGATAAAAAAATGTGTTGTTCGCTTTAAAACTAACAATCATGTTTTTGTTTTTTTTATTCAAATTCAAATCATAATCACAGTCAAGGTTGAATTAAATGATATTTACAAATGAGAAGGCAAATATTAAAACATCAAACAAACACAAGCACAAGACATGAAAAAGGGAGATAAAATTAGAATTAAAATACATTAAAATTTGAAACTCAGAAGTACACAACAGTTTAAAAAAACAAATACGTAATAAAATCAATTTTTATTATTACGTATTGAGTCATTATTATAACTGTATTATTAAAATTATTATTGTTATTATCAAATATAAAAATTCAAGAAGGAATCTAAGCATTGCACACAAAATTCAATTTCAAATAAAAGTACATCAAAATTGCAAAAGAAAAATGTGACATGAAAAAGGAGCATTTAAATTAAACAGAAAAAAAATGGAAAGTGAATGTCATTTAAAATGGACCAATAACTGGGTTTAATGTATGTTGTCATGCATTTATTTAATTATTATTTTTGTTATATTATTTTTATATACTAGTGTAATAGTCATTACAGTAATAATTATTATTAATTAATAGTTAATATTAATATAATTAATAACAATTACAACAACAACTATGACTGTATTAAGGAAACTTATTACAGCATTTTTTTGTATGTGTAGAAATTGGTTGTAGAGGATTAATTACCCAAGAAATATTGAAAAATCAACCAAAGTTGATTTTCCAAATTACTGCAAAGCAATTGAATCCACTTGAGATACTTCTAATATACAATTTTGAATGCCCGTCATAGTATAGTCTGAGAAAATGTGCCTGGGTTTTATTGTTTGTACGACTTTTGTATTTGAAATGAATGTAAATCATTCTCTATTTTTAAAAAAATCAAGATATAGCAAGTATGCCAACAATAGTACAGAAAAGCAAATAATCAATTCGATGAGTAATTAGATACGTAATAATAAGATAGCATTACCAAAAGAATGCCTCATAGCACATCTTATTATACATCTCTTTAGGATCTTGCTATTTAATTGGTTAATTATATATTACAAAAACATAGAATTTATATGAATACAAAAAAATAGTACATTGCATGGTTGACGTCTTTTTATGTTCAAATTTTTTTTTTCATTTGCTAATACTTTGACGCTGTTCGATTATAGTCCTAGTCAATAAACTGGGCCGCTGCGTTGGGAAAGGTAAAAAATGTAGGTCAGTTGCGTACCACCTTTGACATTTTGACCATTTTGAGCACAGACTATCTTGGTAATCTAAATTCGCCTAACAAATGACAAAAATATTTATATGGTAGGTGTTGTAGAAACAAATAATGAACTAGATTTGAACTCGTCACTGAGGACGAGTTAGGTGATCCGCCGCACTTTGACCCTTGAAGAAGTGTGCGCGGTGTGGATTGAACAATTTTTTTATGCTGAAAATGGCCTAAAGTTTACGCTAATTTAAAAGATTTAAAAGATTTACTCATGCGTACGCGCACGTCATGACGCACATGCGTATGGTAATGTCACAAAATGTTGACTTCTGATATGAGATATATATATCAACTCTCACTGACAAACGCCTGTTGGTGAGGGACTTATCATTCATAATATTTATCATATATAAATATTCAGTTTTTTAAAATTCAGATGGCAATATGATGACATCACAATGTTCGATAGCCATAATGATCTATAAAATCATATCTACAAGAATATGTAATAAAAATTGGGGGTCACCTTTCATTCTAAGGAGCTATAACTGATTAAAAATAGGCATAATTTTAAGCATATTTGATTGTTGTTGGAACCCAAAATATGTCAGAAAACGTAATTTCTAGCTTCCGTACGTGCTGTGCGCGTAAAAATACGTGCGCGTAGTGAAAAATTTTTTTAAAATATGAAATGCTCAAAATAACCTGAAACGTGCTCTTATTTAGTCATAAAGTGATATCGAGCATTTTGAAATTTTGACGAACACGTACGAGCGCGTTATGAAGCGCACGCGTAAAATTAGGGTACATTAAAGTCAACATTGACCTGAAGTTAATGCTCACTTGATACTATTTCAAAATGGCAATTGGTTAGACTAATGTGATCGATAATGTAAAAATGCAAAATTGTGCGTAGATGACGTCACGCATGACTGGTAACCTTGAAAAAAATAATGTGTCTATTTTGTACAAGGCGTTACATGTATGTATGTTTTACTTTACTTCGAGTACTGTAGGTCTAAGTCACAGGTGGACTAAGTGTGGTTCACTGGCCACTTGTGGTCCAATGGTGATTTTGTTGCAACCCGTGAAAATAAATAAAAAATACTGTGTAGGGCCAACCATCTTTGGCTAAAAATCTCTTGTTTTTTACAGCTCACATTGATCATCTGTAAAAAGTAATAATAAAACTGAGCATAAAAGCAGTGCATGATGGGAAGCACACTGGAAATATTAAAGTTTGGGTACGGCCCTCAGTGTTAAATTAAAAATTTACTTCGGCCCTCCGACCCATTTTTATGCCCACTTCTGGTCTACGTACTCCATGATACTGCTCTATGGTGGTGTGAGGACAGTCAAATATACTAAAAACACAAGGTAGAACTCTTGCATAGCAAAAGTGTAGCGTTGTGGCCTTGCGTTATCCATAGAATTGCAGCAGCCGATGACCGTTGACTGCCGGGCACATTGAGTGCCCTGCTTGACTCTCAGTGTGACCAGACTCCAGTTAAGGATGTATTGTCCCTGGCAAAAAACAAAAAAAATCATAAAAATCATTTTTGAAATTTACTTGCCCATTTTGAAGTAACATAAAATTTATCAACTTGAACATAGAAATTAGTGTATTTAAAAAATGCTTACCCATAAAAACCATCATTTTACAGCGAAAAAATTATAGAAACACTTCCCGTCACTGGAAGTGTTTTATTATCTTTCTTATAATTATCCAGTTAAAAGATCAGGGAACACATTTTTTTAATTAAATAGTTTCTATGCTCAAGTAAGTTAATAATTTGTATGTTACTGCAAAATGAGCAAGTTAATTAAAAAATTATTGTTTTATGATTTTGGTCATTTTCAAGGGACAGTACATCTTTAATAACTAATGCTAGCCAAGCTTGAACCAGGGTCTACAGCGCAGGAAGCAAGGATATTTCTACCTCTCAGCCAACCATTCAACTCATAATCATGCACCGGTATGTGCAGCAGCAAATATGCTATGACATTTTCAGTTGACTATGGAATAGTAATTATATGAATACAGTGAAGTAAAAGAGGCTTTGAGTGCTTTTGCTTTAACCCAAGACTAGAAGGATCCTCACTTCCCAATATGTAGACTGTCCCCTTTAAAGCTGCCCTACAACAATGTCGCTGATACGAAGAGCACCCATTGGTTGAAGATACATTTTTTTATTGTGTTAAAATAAAGTTATTCATTTTTTTTTATTCTGCTAAAGTAAAATATTGACGTGATATTCTTAAGGCGTAAAATTGCTTATTAGAGAATACCTATAAATAAACTTTTTTTTTTTAAATATCAAGAGCTTTTAGAGATTCAATGAAGTGCCAGAGGGGCAGTCGTAATGTGAAGAAATCAATTTATCTTTGATGTCAGGTGAAGACAATTATATAACTTCACTAGATGCTCGCTAAAGATTCTCAATTTTGAATTTTTGTTTGATTTCTTCACTTATCTGTTCTTAAACTGAAATTCTTATCTGTGAAGTCATTTCAGTAAAGGTGATAAATTTAACTCCTTCACATAACATACTTGAAAAATTGTAATTTAGAAACATTTGGTGTTTCATTTCAGTATATTTTATATATTGAATTTGATGTCTGCAATTTATAGATATAATTTTTAAAAATGAAATTTTAGCAACCATATCTGTCTTCAACTTGAACATTTGCTTTTCTTTTCATCTTTAATGTGTTTTATCACATACACTGTAGTGAAAACAAACAAATTTCAAGATATTTCATGAAGTGTTCAGTCTAATCAATCCTGCAGTATACAAAATCGATTTAAATAATATCATAAAATTCCTATAGAGTTTAATAGTACACAGTTTTTTGAATCCTCATTAATCCTGGTCCATAGACCATGTGTACCTAAATATAGTCATGAGTATACTGCAGAAACTAGGTCAAAATTACTCAAAACATAGTTCACTATCTGATCAGCCATTGGTCTTCTGTCAAAAGATAGGACCAATTACCAACTCCCCAAATAAAAACACACTGTGCATGGTATGCCTGTCAAATGAACTGAATTGAACTGAACATTAACACATTCTAATTTATTGAAAAACTCTATTAACCTTAACACATTCCATTTTACAGAAAAATTGCACTACCACAACATAGAGTACTACGGTATGTGCACGTCATCTGTGCAAGCGCTGTATACTAAAAAACGTTCAACTTCTATATTTTGTGCGATAAGGCAGAAACTTTGCACTATTCAAACTTGAATGTGTTACATCCAAAAATTAAGGTGCATTCTCTTCATTTAGTATTCTATGTGGCAATCAAGAACCTATGGTCTGAGGTGTGTAAGGAACATGTTGCCCGAGAAAGGGGATTGGGGTGTTCTTTTAACTTATTGTTAGAGTGTTAGCTCCAGCATTTTAGCCATACACTTGGTTTAGAGCTTCCTTTGGCAGCTACCAAAGGAAGTCAGGGTGGGAGACAAGACATGCATCCTTTTCACCACCCCTGTATCTGTCACTGATTCTGTTTGACCATCTTGGCATAAGAAAAATTGGTAATCAAGCTAAAACAAGTGTTATGTGACATCACTCGCATCCATAGATCTTATAAAAACACAACTCCATTAAATGTCATGTCCGCATTATGCAAATAAAAAAAACCACTATAATCTGTTTTGGCCATATTATTATCGTTGATTATTAATATTATTAATGTTGTATTTAAACGATGGAAGTAAAGGAAAGGGGAGGCCAAGATGGGTGTGGATGGATGTTATCAGAGCATGGACAATTTTTCACATGACAAAGATAATGTATGATCGAGAATGATAGGGGGAAATGGTGTAGAACAGCGAATGCAGCACAAACAGTCTTCTGAGCCCACTGGCTATGTGACTGATTTGACTTTATTTAAACATTAATAATATAATAATAGGTAACATCAATCAATCAATCAATCAATCGGAGATTTATCAGGCGCACTTACCTATCAACCATGATATGGAGATGCTCCCGGCGACATGTTATGAATTAATTGAATAAAATGCTGGTTTCTTTTTTTTATATGTATATAGAAATATAGCTATCTTCTGCTACGGTTATTTGAAAGATGACTTTACGGTGATAGTTGTGAATTCCATCGGCAGCGTCATCCACATCTTCTATGTTTTGCTTTATAATGTATATAGTCATCAAAAGGTATGCTATTTGACAGGTTTTTTTTTTATGAAACATAATAATAGTAATTTTGATTATTATTATTATTATTGTTATTATTATTATTATGTCATCTTTATTATCATTATGCATATTCTAATATTTTAGGTATTATTTTTGGTGTATATATCCTTATATAATAATACATTTGAATAATAGGTACGGATGGCATTTTTAGACTGTAAAAAGAATTGGGTTCTTCCCCGACAAAAGGCTCAGAATATCCGACAGGGGTTCTTGTACCTCCCATGACCCCTGTTAGCGCCTACAATGTGCTGAAGATTTGTATATCCAATTGTAATTTATTAATCCAAACTGAAAACAAATATGAAGTCCTCACCATCATTTCATTTGAAATATCCAAGGCCATCAAATGTGTATGATAAATTGCCTAATTAAAATTTGGATGCATTTTTTAGCCTGAATCTATTTTTATTCTAAGGTCCTTTGATAATTTTCAATCTGCTAATTTAACGT
This sequence comes from Anneissia japonica, assembly GCF_011630105.1. Taxonomy (NCBI): domain Eukaryota; kingdom Metazoa; phylum Echinodermata; class Crinoidea; order Comatulida; family Comatulidae; genus Anneissia; species Anneissia japonica. Next base: position 75,417 of record NW_022719460.1, read on the forward strand.
TACAGTATGAGTAGCACCATTAATCACAATTTGTAAATGTAGTGATCATGTCAATATAAAAATATGGTAGTAAAGCCATAGTATCTACCGTTTCTACACCTACACCTATTAATATAAGCAGTATTGTTAGTATAAGTTAATCCAGCGTATACACATACTTATATGAATGCATTATATACATATATATTTTATTAGCCGAAATTTATATATTAAGTTAGGTTTGTTGCGTAGCAGTGGAATATACGCTTCATACACTACATGAACATACTGTATATGAGAATATAATTTTTATAGTACAGTGCAACTGCAACCAAATCTGGTGGCGAGACTTTTTTCTTACCTTGTTTAGCAAATCCACTGCTTGACAATAATGAGGATTTTGAGTAAAAATAGAATTTTAATTTTGCCAATTAGCACACCCGCCACCACAAAAAATGGAAATTTAAAAAAAAAATAATTAAAGATTTTCTTTATTTTTATTACACTCACCGCTGCCTTGAAATCTCCTAAAATAAGATATGTATCTTCCTAATTATACCAACTTAAAACATTTGACCATCCCATTATTACACTGTTTAGATTCAACAATAAAATACATTTTTATTTTCTCCTCCGTCTGGATGTTTTTGACAAAACCATTTGCTAAATAAAAATCTAAGTTTTATTTATTTTTTTTTCCCGCCCTTCTCTGGCGATCTTTAAAAAGATAAGTTCACAAAACAAGGGGGAAAAAGTCTTACCTCACTTTATATGTAAATGTAGAAACTTGGTTGCAATTATAGGAACAATTTGTATTATAATTCAATCAATAGCCTTTGAGTGATTGATTGATAAATTTTATTCTGTATCAGTAAATACAAAAATACAAAGTAAACAATAGTAAATAAAACACTGGACATGAAGTACAATACAATAATTTTCGTGCAAAGTGCACTTATTCAGGTGAATGTAGAAGTAAACACTGACTGGAAAAAAAATGATACTAAGGGTGATGACCTAAGAAAGGTAAAAAAGAAACCTTATTCCCATTGGGGTCCTTACATTAAGAGAGAGAATGTCTGATCATCATTCCTGTTGATGACATAATTAATGTCGAAATATCGAATCCCAACATGATGGCGTGCATTTCGATACTTGGAGTATGTATTATACTACCTTATCAGAGAGAATACAAAACACAGAAGTAAAAAAATCAGCATCAGGTAAAAAAAAAAAATTTTTTTAGTAAAAATGGATGGTAAAATACAGTACAAAGGAGAAAATATTCCTTGCAATCTCTTGCTGCGGCAAGGCGAGTATAATGCCACTGGACCACAAAGGCCTTTTGGTATTCACAGATTAGACACCCCTCCAATCAACTGATATACACCATCACATATTTGGGAGGGGGGGGGGTGCTTATTAAATTGTTGATTTACTTAAATTCATGCTGTAACATGCCATACTACTCTTTGATTAACTCAGCCCCACTATTAGTCCTCCTGCAGTAAGCCAACTATAAACATGTAACACAAAGTAGGTCAGTTGCTGCAGGGCCGATTAAATCGGTAATAAGTCTGATGTGGGTTGAGCGTAATAAAATGCAGCAAAGGTAACTAGTAGCGCCATGTACGCTTGTAAAGTACAGCTACACTTGTCTTAACAACCATCCCACGTTAATCTTAAAAATAACATGAATTTTCTTGCAGGAAGATACATACAAGAAAACGACGATTGGATTTGCTGTATTATTTACGTTATACATGTATCTACAGCTGGTAGTTGTTGAACAAGAGGCAATAATCGAAACACTCGGAATGTTTACACTAGTTCTATTGATGGCAGGTTACATTGCACCACTGCTGTCTTTGGTAAGTCTTGAGAGAGAGTTTACACTTAAATGTTTTATAATGTTCTCTGTTAAATGTTGTGCTCCAGCACGCATATGACATGATGAGCTGCAGTGACCAGTCATTACTGGTAAGCTTGCCCATTTCTTAGGGTTTACTTTCGGTTCATTTCTTACAGGTTATTGCTGTCAAAATAATTCAAACAAAAAATATAGAGACTGTATATTTTGGCCCAAAATTGGATTACAAGAATAAGCTGTTCTTATGGCTACTAACACGTTATATCGTCATTGCGGACTTATAAAATCCGCATACGCCTTAAAACTAAAAGAAAATGCATACATTTAGAGTCCATACTGAGCCCAAAAAATCTGCAATGAAAATATAACGTGTTTACTGTGATTTCATTACATACATTAAATTTGAAAAAAATGAAATTCCATTGGTTGTAACAGAAAGCAAAAATCTTATTAAGCAATTGTTGATTCATTAATGGACTCAAAATCTATCTTTTGAATAGTTGATTTAGATATTTTCATCAATTACCGGCTGCCGTTGTTCAATAAATATGCTCAAAGCCCAAATGTACAGTAGGCTGCATGAGATAAAAAATAAATTCAGTTTCCGCAGATTTATAGGGCATCAACTGAAAAAGTTCTTACAGTAAACATTAAATGCATTATTATGGAGGAACAGTATTATCTGTGCATTTCTTATTGGTAAGGAAAGTATTTTTGTTAAATTTTTTTTCTTTGATTTAACACAATCAGTATTCTCTAAGCCAGTTCAGACAGTATTTGAAAATTTAGTCTCATACATGTGAACTTACTAGAAAATGATGATGGAGTGTTCACTCTCTCCATAATAAATAGTTTTACTACATGTTTCAGCAAAGTTTGTTTACAAGGCATTTGTCTTCTATTAGCAATGGATTTACGCTTAGTTGTCTAGACAAATATTCTTTTTTTTTCTTCATATTAGTTGAAAGTTCATGATTGGTAGATATCAACTGATTTAAAATGATTAATAACCTTTCAGAATGTTTTCTTTTGACATTATAGAAGATTTTGAAGAAAATTTATAATAAACAATCCATAGAAATCTAACAGTTAGATAATTTTTGAATAATGAATACAATTATATAATAAGCAGAATTGCCCTGTTAAATGTTTTCTATATTCTGTCCAAATTAAGGTAGAATTTTTAAAATTAAAATAGATAAAAAACAATTATTGTAAGTTTTGATAATATGATCACTCGATAAATGGTATTAATCATGGTTCCATTTGTTGTAGTTGAGAGGATTTTAAAAAATATGAATGGAACCACCACTCATATATTAGTAGCTTTCTCTTGCCTTTCAATTCATTTCTTTGAGGTCAACTATGGTCAGAATAATGCGATAGAACATTATAAGTCACCTTTTAAGCATTAAATTTGGACTTGAAGTAGGCGATTCAAATTAATCCATTTTCACACAAATGTAAAAATTCATTATTACATGTACAAAACAAAACTCTCTTACAAAATATATTGTAAAAAATGAAAGAAAAATAAATAAACACTTATTATGAATACTTATTATTCATATGTGTTGTGTTACTGAAGGGGTTGTAGCTCATACGGTATATAGTTTATTTGCTATTGGCAATAGTTTTAATATGCCTAAATATAGAGATAAATCTATCAATCAACCCATGAATCGTGATAATCAATATTCACAATATGCATTAGACCAAATTACAAAAAGAAACACGTTTTCGTTCAGATATTTTGAAAACTTTCGTTCAATAGATACACATGGATTAGTGGTGGCTTGGATACATACATTTAGGAATTAAATGCTGTTCATAGGGTCCAGGGGCCTCAATATGGGCCAGGGGACACATGACCATGTGTCAAAAAGTGAAGCCTCATTGGGGTTTTAGAGAGCAAGAGCCCCTTGTCACCCAGTAAATTTTGTAATTTTGAGCTAATTTTAAGCTTTTCTGTGATGTTCTACAGTTTTATGCTCAATTAATTTAAATTTAAATTTTGTTATTGAAGGTTTGGGGGTTTAGGAAAAGGTGTGGTTGACTTGTTTGATGAAAGGCTTAAAAGCCCTCCTCCCCTCCTACCACTTGCACTTATACTGTAGTATACTCATTGCTTCTGAGGATGTCTTCTATTCTTTAAGAGAAGGTAAATTAAAAAAATTATCGTAAAGAAGGGCAAAAAAATGTTTTTGTTTGGCATTACTGACAACAATACCTCATAAATTTGAAATTTAACCTATTTGAATTGTCTGTTTCCTTTGACCGCCTGTGAGCACAGGCAAATTTGCACTCTGTTATTAAAATTTTTGCTAATAGGTTTACATAGCAATTACTGTAGCAATTACCAGTAATTATAACTCAAAGTACCCCATGTGTTAATTGTTCTGAAGTATAGGTTAAAGGTTGTGTTGTAATTTTATTCACCTTACTCCAATTGAACGTCGTCATAAAATTAATTCAGTATTTCAATTACTTTGTATTTTTAAATATAAGTCTAAATAGAAGAGCTTTATCAATAAACAAGCATTAAAAATCCTGACAGGATCAGAGCTATCAACAGAGGGTGCTGTTCACTCAAAGTTTATAATTAATCTTATGTTGGCTCCCACAGGCTGATGAAATTATGTTGATTAAACATGAAGGATGTTTGCACAAGTCTTGGTTTAAACTAAATCAGTGTATCGTACAAATAAATACATAAACAAGATGAAACTTTACTCCTATATACTTGCATAGATTAAATATGCTGGTTTCTGTTTGAGTATTTCCATTGTAAAATGTCTGTAAAACAAGGCAAAATGGTGTCTTTATGTTCTTGATTATGGTGATGGGATAAGAAAAATAACAGTACTAGGAAACAAAACGGATAGTGGAGGATTTGCATGACATTAAAATTCTGTCTTCAAGCACTCAGACGTAAACAAAGACAAGAAAACTGAAGGAGTTAGCCACAAAACTGGCCTCCAGTAAATCATAAAAAAATTTTAAAAAACTAAAGTTGAATAATCAGCAGTACAGAAGCAGCAGAATAGAGATTGATGACCAACACTTAGCCAAGGGTGACAAACATACCTGGGTGCATTATTAGCGAGCAAGTAGGTGGTGGCAGTGAAGACATAAATAACAGAATTTTGGAAAAAAAATTATGTCATATGTGAAACTGAAGCAGGTGTGTAGATCTAACAATAATCACTGAAAACCGAAATCAAACTCATGCCCTTGTCAAATCTGTATTATTTTAGGGATGCAAAACATGAAAATAAATGAAAAAGGCACCAGAAAACTGAGCACTTTTCAAATAAAATGCCTTAAGATTTTTTTTTAAACAGATAGAACTACATTGGTGTCACACAAGCACATATTCAACAGAGCTACGGAAAAATAATAATCAGTGATAAAGTAAACGGCAGACTATAGAATTGGATTGTACGATGTTTAGATTGGTGCATGACTGTAATGTCATGGAGGCCTAAAGGAAAGAGAAAAGTTGGATGTCAACAATTTGAATGTTGCACTCTATAGTAGAGAAGCAGAAGAAACGTATTAGGATGGCACTCATGAAAGAAACAAAACTGATAGCCATAGATAAAACTAAGTGGAGATATTTAGCCTACAACCTTGCAGAATTATGGGACACCTGACACCTGACCACGATAATAGTTGAGTAAAAACTAAATTGTTTTGATCAATCTTGTTAAAAGTTTGGTGTTTACATTTAAATAGACTTCATAAAAAAACACAAGAATGTAATTAGAAAAAAACTCTTCGTTTATATAAATTCAAACTAAATTTATTGCAGTTTCTATAATTGACAATACTCTTGAGCATCAAGATGACATTTTGTATTTATAAAAATTCTATGTACAATTTATGCATTGATATTCTCTGTTGTCATTTTCTTGTAATACAACTTTTACAAGAAATGCAACTAATTTAGTGCTCATGTAAACCTGTGTACCATCCCCTCCTTACCCCATGGCAAATTGGAGTTTAGCATCAAGAAAATATGTATTTCTTTTAAATGTATGTACCCAAATTCATGCATTAAAATTTATATTTTGAAGTCAGTTTTTACAGTAAGCACAACTAATAGCGCTTTAGCCTTTTTTTTTTTTTTTATTAAGGCTTGCCTCTTCCCCAACCCTTCACAATGATGACTACAACCTATGTCTTGCCTAGACTTAAACTTATGCCAATAGCAAAGTCATACCCAGCATGACAAACCTAAGATTTGAACTTACGATCTTTGGATTGTAAGCCTGAAGGCATGTGGCCAGCTCACATTTGACAGATTAAACAATTAATACTTTACCACAGCCTAGAATAATATAAACTCCAAATACATGAGTGGCATCTTATTATGACCTTTCTTAGAACACTTATCTTGTTGTCATGTACCTGACACAAATTACTACAGGTGCGTCATTGTCACCTGCCAGAATCTGCCCTCACCTGAGCCCATCATGATTACCCTTTCAGCTAGTACACCTGTATTGTTCATGAATTCCACCTGCAAGGTTTTACGACAATTATACCTTGCCTAATAAAATGATGACAAATGCGATAATAACCTAAGGTAGAAAACATTAAACTAAGCCACACTGATTTATTTTTTTTTCTTTTCTTAGCATCTTCTGCAGTTATATACATGTTTGTGTTAAGAGCAAATTTACTGAAAGTTAAATTTGGACCTTGCATTGCTTGAAATGTCAACTGAGTAGACAAGAAAAGTTTTTTTTTTTAGGTTGAGTGATACGGAGCTGATAGTTTGTGAATAAGGTGCCCTACAAAACTATTTTCTGATTATTAATAAATAATTCCCTTTTCTGCAGTAAGCTACATAACCAGTGGCGCTGCCAGGATTTGCCTGACAGGGCTAAGCTGCTCAAGAGAATCAGGTCTGACAGTTTTCAACAGAGAACCTCTTGCACCTAAAACTGGGCAATTCAGGCCATTTCAATCTGTTCTAAATAGTTTTAGCAATATTATGCCCTTTTTCAAGGGAAAAATTAATTCTTTGATTTTTTTGGTCTGACAATTCATTTTCAACGAGAAAGCTTGGCCTGAGAGATGTGATTCCCTGCCCCCTTCCCCCTCCTCCCCACGTAACAAGACTTAGTTTTCAAAACATGCACTTTCTAGAACAAGAAGTTATAGATGATAGATATCCATGTTCAGCAGAATTCACCAAACTACCTAGAACCTTCAGGCACTGATAGTACACTTCATCATTAATTGCTAGATCTCCAATGGAATTAATTACTGCTGCTGGGATTTCTTCTCTCTCGCTCTGTCTCCTTCCTCTTTTTGTTTGTCTCATCTGATTTGGAAAACTCTTTAACAAACTTGGTGGTGTAGCAATAACCAATATTATTTGATTGTTATTATTTGCCAGTATGAACTAACACCAGAGACAATCATGTATAATTTATTCATATTTTAAGTACTTCCTTAGTTTATTATTCCCACCAAAGTTTTTGTTTCTCAAAGAATTTCATTTTGGTTCCATAAGAATAGCAGAAAAATTATCTATTTTGTTGAACCAATTGGTTACTTTACCTTCGCAACGATTTTAGCAAGTTCTTTGGTCGCTTCTTCAGGCTAATAAACCCTTGGTTGAATTGGGTCATTCATGCTTCAGTTGAGTGAGTGCACCGGACAAAACTTGTGTTGGCACGCTCAATCACTGAAACGTGATTGACCTAATTCAACTAAGGGTTTATTAGCCTGAAAAAAGTAACCAAAGTAGTTGCTGAAATCGTTGCTAAGGTAAGCAATTAGTTGGTTCAACAAAACAGATATTTTTCTTCTGAAGTTTTTTTTTTCAACAGTTAAACAGAAATAAAGTTTTATTTTATAAAATGATAGACATATACAATCACCTAAATTTTTCTACAAATTTAATCAAGAAAAACATTCACAATGTTTCAAGTCAACTCTAAAATGTCCCAAATTTAAAGGTTCTTTTGAACACATGTTCAAAAGAACCTTAAATTTTAAATTTTGATGTGATGCGTTTATCAGTGAAGTCTCTTTATGAGGCTTAGGGAGTGGAGGTGTTTTTATGTCATGAGAAAAATTCCTGCCGTGATAGGAATTGAACCCAGGACCTTGGGATCACAGGCAAGCACCTTAACCACTGAGCTATTCAACTCCACTCCTGTTCTGTCACCTACATCCACCTGCACATACGTCATAAAATAAAAATAACATCATGATAAGCCACTAAAACTGAAAAAAAAATTTACAGCATGTACATGCATTGACAATAAATCTAATCTTGAAGCTAGACTCCTCTAAGGTAAGGATGCTTGCCATTAGATGTGAACAAATTCACAAAGAAGCACATAAGAATTTCTTCTATTTTTTAGATATTTCGGTTGCGTTGTACGTCAACAAAAAATATACCTGTGTTTGCATTGATTCATTTTGTATAATGTATTAGTTCCCTGAAGCACAGAACCCAGAATTGACAATCTTCTTAAGAGTTGACAGTTTTTTTAGGTTAATTTGTAGCATTTTCAGTGAACTACACCTACGAAGGTCTGTGAGCACATCACCTTTCTTTCCGGATAGACTTCTTCACGTCCCTGAAGCTTCTGGCATGCTATACAAAAATATTATAACAGAACAAAATAAGTTTAACTTATATTGATAGCGCAAATATTTGTTATAATAGACTATAGGGCTTACCTGCCACTTCTTTGTGTGTGAGAAAATCAGGAACAAGTAGATTTTTAATAATAATTGATGTTGCTACTCTATAGGTGTACTGTATATGTTAAACTAATTTTTAAAAATAAACTCAATAAATTAGTTACTTTGCCTTGTATTATCAGATTTCTATTGGAAATTTGAATGATAATTAATTATATTTCCCCAAAAATAATGCCATTTTTTTTATGTTCTTTGCATACAAATTGGCTGGCACGGTATTTATTCAATGTGGATTAAGGGAATAGCTTTCTCCAGAGGGTGCTTTGCATATTTTTAAAATTCTCTTTTGACTGTTATTGTGTGTTACTAATATTATTATTATTATTATTGGTTTATACAGCATCCTTGCACTTTACTAAAACAGTATTCATGATAAAGAAAAACATTTAAAAATTGTCAAACAACATTGTATATTTGTAAGGAGAAAAGGTTGATAGCAAAAAGTATAAAGCATAGTATTCAATGCCCACAATGCAAGAACCAGATGGGCATATAATTTCATATGCTGCCCAAGACTAGACAAACCACATCCAGTTTTTCCAGCCCAGGGAAACAGCATGCAAAGATGAGAAAAGAAGTGTTTAAATAAAAAAGTTTTAAGTTAAAAGGGTCAACCAAGGTTCTTGGTCGATTGAAGTCCGGCAACACTATTAAAAAAAATGAATTGCATTGTTAAAAATTTGAAAAATGACAAAAGCTGATAAGTTTTTTAATTAACTTGCTCATGATAAATTATGAGTAAATATTTTAAAGTATTTAGTTTTCTGTGTTCAGGTTCATACTTTTTATGTTACTTCAAAATGAGCAAATTATTTTCAAAATTGATTTTCATGTCTTAATAATAATAATAATCATATTTATTCAGCAAAGTAAAAGTACATTTTTGCCAGGAGCAAGGAAACTGCCCTTGCTCCATCACCAAAACATACAGTAAAGGCAAAAGAGAAACATTAAAGAGTATAACTGATTCAAAATTAACTTAACTAACAAACCTAAAAACTTAACTAAATTAAAAATCCTGATTTGAAATTAAACTCACAATTTTTTTTACAGTAAAAAAGATAGGTTAATTTTGTAAAAAAAAGGAATATTCAAAATATAAACAGAAAAACACAAATTTGAAAAAAAAAAAATCAAAATTAAGAAAACAAATTAGTAGCTTGCAATCAAGTATTTAGTTAGTTGAGCTTTGAATTAATATAATAATAATAATATTAATAATAATAATAATAATAATATTAATACATAATAAAGGCTTTGTTTAAACACGGAAAAGCTTGTATCACACAAAGGTGGTGTTCTACAAGGCCGTGATATTGATAAATACTAAAAAGATTAACACCAGTAATACTAAACAATTTTTATACAACATAAATTCAAAAGCTTACACTACTGGGTAACAACTGTTTAAACGAATAAACATTTGTTGCATTTTGAACTGCACTTTCAAGACTATTCCATAATTTGGCACCACGATACGAATGTAATAGCCTCATTTCGATACAATTGGTCTTCAAGTTTATTCCAGTTTAAGTTTTGCAGGGCGTGTGTACTTGAGTTATATTCACTAACTTTTGTACTTATTTTAGCTGCTTGTTTTGCAGCACTTGTAGTTTATTGTTTTGTTTTTGGCTTGATCTGCCCCACACAACGTTGCAATAGTTAAATTGTGGAGCAACAATACTTTTGTACCTTAAACATAATAGGTGTTTAAGAATAGACCTGATGTTTGTTTTTTTTAAGTAGTACAAACCTGGTATAAGACTTTACATTTAACATTATCTATTTGTTGTTCCCATAACAATTGTTCATCAATAACTACACCTAGATGTTTACAGCTTTTTACTCTCTGCAATGGTATATTTTCTATGTTTAAATCTAAATCATTTTTTGTTAGCCTTTGATGTGTTCAAAGGAAGTGGTTGAGGATTGCTGAATTTGTACTGGAAGTTGTTTCCAAAGTCTTGGAAAAATGACAAAAGATGAATTTTAAAAGGCAGTGGTTTTTGACCTTCCAATGTATCAAACGCCCATCACACCTATCACTTGATCTAACAAAATCATTAAAGGAAGAGGGACAATAACCATGCATAATCTTAAAACCAAGGGTAAGTCTATGAACTTTAAATATATCTTCACTACTTAAATTATTTAATGTCTTTAGTCTATATGAATATGAAGTGTCCCAAGTTTCTTCTTTTCTATGATTAATAATTCTAGTGGCTTTCCTCTGTACCTTCTCCACCCTACTAATATTAACATTTTCATTAGGCACCCACATACAACAACAATATGTTATTACTGGTAGAGTAAATGCTTTATACAGATTTAGCATTGCAAACCAAGACATTGCTTTACTGCATCCTGACACAGGAATGAATTTTTTTACACCTAGTTAAACTCATGGTTGCACATTTAGAATAATTTAATGGCAGTTTATTTACAACTGACCATTCAAAAATCTTATTCAAGTCACTTTAAAGTTTTATGCAGTGACCACTTTTATGGACTAGCCTTGAAATGGTATAGTTTTGTCATCTGCAAACTGAAAATTGTAGAGTTTAAGCCACTCTCAAGATTACTTACATACATTAAAAACAACAAAGGACCAAGAACTGACCCTTGGGGAACACCTGAAGTTTAATGAATGAATTCAAACTTCTTGGTGTGTATATGTAATGTTAAGTATTATATGTAAGCTGAAGCAATTATTTTTAAAGATTAAAAGGTGTTTCTTGAATGATGAGGAGTTAGCTGACTTGCTGATTTTCAGACAACAATACATCTTTATCCGCGTTTCACAATCTATTCAAAATAAGTGTTTGAAGTTTTATCCCATCATTTTATTTCACAGGCTGATTGTCACACAGTAGTCCAAAAAAAAACTCAACAGACGCCTGTAACGTTAAGTATTATGTAAGCTGAAGCAATTATGTATAAAGATTAAAAGGTGTTTCTAGGATGATGAGGAGTTAGCTAGATCTATTGGGAAATTGTAATTTAATGTGCTGTCAGACTCGATGCTTGCACAAGGTTCGTCATAAATTGAAATCTGCTCTTGTATAAATTTCTTTGAGTATTTTGAGAATGACAGTGCTTCTCAAATTAATGATGGGCCATGAGCAAAACTTGGGTCATGAGTACTTTCAATACTATCGCTATAATGAATTCAGCCTCTAAAAAATGTAAAAACGTTTGGCACACCCGAAGCTCACCAAATTGACAAACATTTTGCAAACAGTCGTGCTCCCTAAACCACAATTGCACTGGCCTGTCAGGAAAAATTTCGTCCGGGGCCAAAAATTGGTCCGTAGGACCGATTTTGGCTTTAAAAATACCTGCCAAATGTAGTCCACATAAGCCAAAATCGGTCCGGCATCTATTTAGTAGTTATAACTTGTATTTTGTTAGCGTTGTTCGTATTTATTTTTATTCAAATGGTAGATAAATATCTCATCTCTTATATAATATTTTTTCATTCGTTATGTATGCAATTGAGTCTACAGCCTGAATCGTTCTGCCACTGAAAAATATTTTTCAAGTGTGGGAGAAGCATAAATTACTTCCCTGCACTCCACACTAGAAACAATCATACCTTACTGGCAGCAGGCGTGTTACAAGCGGCCAGGTCAACAGATTAGCGGCTAAAATTGACCTGGTGGACCGATTTTAGCGGCCAAAAGTAGACCAGTGGACCGATTTTGGTGGCCAAAATCGGTCCACCAGACCTTTTTTGGCCTGGACCAATTTTGTGGCAGGGGTTTTGTATATCTAATTTTTGGGAGTTCTAGCACTTGAAACTATAGAGGTATTGTAGGTTGTCAGAAAAAATTATGCTACAAATTTGCATTTTATTTTCAATATGATAATACAATTTCAACAGCTTGTCTATGTACACGGCATAATCATTGTTGGTATGGTGAACAATTTGACAGTGCAATACCTTGAATGGCAGATGTGTGAAGTTTGCCTGAACTCTGAATTATAACATGGACCTATTAATTATAAGCTACATTCAGGTATAATGAGACAGTTGAACCTTTCTCAAAAGTAGTTTTACCTAGTTTATGTCAATCAAAATATTTTTGCATGAGTTATTGATCCACGAGTGTGAAAGCTTCAGAAAATTCTTGAATGCTTCAGTGCCATGCCAAATGTGTAAGACTTAGTACATTTGCAATTATTGTATACAGTACGGTAGATCCAAAAGAAATTGAAGTGTCAAAGGTTTAATATTCAAGGGAATGCACAGTACATATGATAGATGAAATCTACTATAAATATAACGAAAATATACTTTGCAAAAAAAAATCACATCTGCTTGGACTCAAGTTATAAAGCGGGAGAATAGGAAGATTGTAATTCCAAAGAAGGCCGACAATTTGAAACTAGTGGACAATTTGCATTACATACAACAACTCAGCATTCTTGAATAATAAATAAGTTTTGTTGCATAGTTTGCAGTGCAATTTTTTACCTTGTGTAGAGAGTTACACTAGCTTTTTATTAAGTAAACTTTGTGTATTGGTGGTATATATCAAACGTACATGTTTACCTTTATGTATCTCCTTTGGTTGTTTTTGTTGTACTTACTATATTTTAAACTTCTTTAGATCATTTTACAGAAAATAGCAGGACTTGGAAATACATAGTTAATTTTCTAGTGTTTACAGTGTAATGCAGCCAGCCAGGTATGTTAAGCACAATTCTTGCCTGAACGCTCATACCACTGGACATGTCGTAACTGCTACTCGTTTGGTACACTTGATGTCAGTCGACCAATTGCCAAAACGGGGTACCAGCAATTCTTATTGTAAAAAAAATGATTAGTGGTATCTTAACCATTCAGCATGAGGTAAAATGATTATGGAAGTTACATTGCTTTTGTTTCCTTTGGAGGAAAAGTGATCACTCAATTTTTTGCATAGATTGTAATAATGACGACTGTATTTGCTATGGAGGAAGATTAGATAAACATGATAAAATAAAGCTGAGCTGAGTTTTCTAAGAGATTAAAAGAAATTGTCTTTATCTGTTTCCCCAATAGAATTTATTTCCGACCTTCTTAGCAGTCGATCCTGTAAAGATCTGTCTTTCAAGAATATGCAAAACTTATTGATTGTTTAGTATCTTTGTATTTTTCCTGACCTTGAGGTACTTCAGACGCATTAGATGCATCACTTTTTATGACGAACAATGATTACACGTCTTTGACAATTAAAATAAGATAGCAATCATGCATTTCCAAAAAAATGTTTATGGATTTCTGTGAACAAATATATTTTATTTTATATCTCATGTGGATATTGTATATGACTATGATGTATTGTTACCATGTACACTTGATCGTCCCTTTCTCTGTAATTGCCACCTTGACCTCGGATATAAAGTTTAAAATCTATACACTGTCCATCATATGTTTTATTTATCTATCTTTCTATCAGTCTTTCGTTTTCTCTATCGCATTTCGGATTAGTATATCATAGGATCCATTTCCAAAAAAGAGTGTTCCCAAGTGACTAAACCTTTTACTTTTATTCTGGCAAGTGCATGTTTAATTTCTATTTGTATAATCTTAACTACAAATCCCTATTAAACTATAGCATTGTCAAACATTTATCGAAGGAGAACATTGATTGGAATTTCTTTGTACAGTATAGCCAACTTATGTCTAAAGATTTTCTAGTGGGGTAAGGCTAAGGTGCTTTCATATTCATCCACACATTCTGAAATGTAAATTGAACAATTATGATCTTATATACCATTTATTTTATTATTCTAATGGTTTGTCTGCAGTAGTAGTTTTCTGTGATTTTCCCACATTGACAGTCTTATTCTTTCATATCACACCAAATGTCCTTTGTGATGTCATATGATGCCCCTATCATGGGTAGGTCACAAGTTTGTCACATAAAACATAACATTGATTGTCAACACATTAGTTTATAAGAAGATACTTACTAATACTTCAGGGTCCATCAGTCCACTGTTGAACACATCTCTCCTCTAAAATCTTCCACCTGTCTCATGTTTCTCCATTAGAATTCTATTCTATAATCCTCTACTTCTACTAAATGATAAGATAGAAGAGACACACTGAAAAGAGCTTTGCATGTTTGGGGCTGATGAAAAGTTGACTCCTTCGCTGTCCAGCTTTCTGCGATAATAATAACTTAAATTTTTGTCAATTTTTTTTCTTGCATTATAGCTTGCTGAAAATCTTCAAATATGGCATTAATTCCTCTTGAATTATAAAATATTCAATTTAGTGCATCACTTTTTTTTTTTTAGTATGACTTTAGATTGTCTCGAAAGAGAGGAAGACTGGTATATCATACAATTTATCTTATGACTGTTTCTTGGGTTTCAGTTAAGTCAATTTTTTTCAAGTAGGGCTATATATTCTTATTGATTCTGTGATCTTCCACTTGCCAATATAGGATGTAATAAACATTTTCCATTTGTTTTTTTTATGCCTTACAGTATCAGAGATGACACCACTCTAATTTCAAATTATGTTGATAAAAGTGTTTGACATTTAATGTGGCAAATTCTGTTCAATCTTACTCTATGAATGTTGAAACACTGATTTAGCTTTAATATCATGTTTCAGTTATTTGTCCAGAGTTCTGCCACTAACAAGAATGAAAAAGTAATGGGATTCTGGGTCCTTGACGGGAAAATTTTGACTCCTAGATGACCAGAAATGAGCTCTTTCCTGACTTATGAGGGGTCTTCTAATGACATTTAAAGTTCTTCACAATTCATGGTTTCCCCATCTTGAAAAGTGTCATGTGATTTTCTCGTTCACCAGTAAGTAAGTAGGCATATTATGTGTATAGACCAATATAGAGACACAAAAATCAAAGCCATATTCTGTCCAATCTGCCTACATAAATAGAGGGAACCCTAGGAGGGACTTTCACATTTGAAGGGTGTAGACATTAGACCCACCATGGTTGGGATGAGGTAAGATAATTTATGATTATGGCACCTCTAGATGGTTGGAAAATGGCACTCTCAGGCTTAAATATGGATGTAAAAGTAGCCTAGGCCAACTTCCCACCCTCTTGAATCTACCACTACAGTATATTTTTTTTCATGTTTCATCACAGGGGGGGTGGGGAGATACGTCTGAAACTACTAAACCCCCTGGACAAATCCTGGTGCCACCACTGACAAATACTACTCCAGATAGTCACCAAAATTGTCAGAGTATGAGAAAAACTAAAAGAGCTAATTGTTTTCTAAGGCCCCTTCCCCCTCCCGCTCCTCCGCACAAAAAAGGCTCCAGCATTGCATCAGATACACACATAATTAGATTTGGTTTACTTTTGAGGGAATCCTGTCTCCCTGTTTTAGATAACTTTTTATAGTTCACCAGAATCAAAGATCATTTAGGATATAAATACTTCCTTATCTGCTTGAGAATATCCACATTTATATAATCGTTCAGAAGCTATTTTACCTTTTAAATGACATTTATGTTACATTAGAAATTCAACTGTTCATGATATGAAATATTGATATATATATTAAAATAAAAATGTGCAGTTTTTAATATACCTGAGCATCCGAATGGTTTACAGCAATTCAGTTTCTACCTTATTAGTTATAAATCAAACATTATATAATTGTCTCACTGATAAATGAGAAATAAAGGAACTGACAATTATAAAATGAAATATGACTTAATTTCCCATCATTTTATAGAATGATCTGCTTCAGTGTCTATTTTGATATTAAGTTGTAAAAGGATGTTATTGTTATTATGTATTGTCTCAATAAAGTTCTTGAAATATGAAATTGAGAACTACAGTAAATAGCTAAAAATATAATTCCCCTGTATTGTTTGTAATGTTTAAATGTTATTGCTTTGTTCATTTATTTTGTTTTATGTTCAAGGTTTTATGTATAAATTTCACAGTAAAAATACTAAATTTATGTTTCCCTATGTTTTCCCTATGTAGCTATGTTTTTTTTTATTGTGTAGCAATAAAGTGGGAAAAAAGTATTGACATTTGAAACTTAAGTAAGTTTAATAAAATAAGAATCATACTATAACAGTTTATGTTCAAAGAATGATAATTTTTGTTTATGTAATTTTGATGGATTGTTTTTTCTGAAAAAAAAATCTTATCTATGTTTTACCATCCCATGCATGAAACATCTGGCCATCATTGACTGATACTTTTTGATAGGCAGCATTTTACATTTACACTCTTTTTGGTGTTGTCTTGAAGAGCGTCCTATACTTTCGCTATTACACATTTATTTTATGTTTAAAGTCATGTACGTACCATACTGCACGCTGGTCGTCTGTCAAATCAAATCAAATAGTTTATATTGCAATCTAATTAAACATGGATTGAATTATACTGTATGGCCAATGCAATTCGATGAACAATGCAATGCAAAGAGGCACACGTGGATTGCTGTCCTCTCAGACAGACACCGACAACCAGCAGATGGCATAAGGCCCTTCAGGTATTTAAGTGTTTAAGTTAAATGATTATTTGTTTAAAATAGATGACATTTTTATTACTATTTTTTTTTCACCCTCCTTATTCCAACTTTCTCCCTCTCGGCACTATTGAATATACTACCAGATACAGAACTCAACAATTCAATTAAAACATTTAATTGCTTATCTGAATCAAAAAGAAACTTATTCAATTCCCAAGTAGTCACAGAACAGAAACATTCAGTTTTTGCAGATGTAAAAAACTGATATCCAGTCAATTTAAGAGTGTAATGCAAAAAAAGAAAAAATAGTAGTATGTAATTTAAGTGTCATATTATTTGATGAGGAAAATATTTTCTCAATTTATTTTCAATTTAAAACAAATGACTCAATTGAATATATACAGTAAGCAGTTCAAATATTGAATTGATAGTCAAAAGTATATTTTCTTAACACAAGTACATCTTTAAAGTCTCTTATAGCGTTTCTGTGGATGATTATTTTATCGTATTATGGCAATTTACTGTACTTACCTGTGATAATATTGTGTGTAACACATGCATACTGTTTTTGTTACCTGCCTGAAAGTTCATATATTGCATCTGTAGCTGCTTGAAATGTCAATTCAGAAAGGAGAACATGAATTATGTTGTCATTCACCTGTGTGCTATTCTGGCTTTTCCAATGAAGTGAATAATTATTTTCAACGAGATGTTTACTTAAAAAATAATCTTCATTTTTTTTTTTTTGTCAACATTTAGGATTTATTGTAAGTAAGAATGCAATTGTACTTTCTATTTCTAGATTTGATATGTGTCTAGCACTAAAAGGCTGGGACAAACAAATAAAAATAATGATGATAATGAAATAATAATTGACTCATAAATCATTGAATGAACTGATGGTTCATTTATACAGTACAATGTTTTATTCGATAACATTTATTCAGTTGTTGATAACTTTGATATATATTTACAAACCTGTTTCCAGTTGAATTTTTTTTTTTTCAAATTTTATTACACATTTATTAGGTGAATCTAAGATACGATGTGAGCTAATATACTTGAGCAATATGGAATTGCTACTTAGTAGTTTTCAATAGATTATTATTTTTCAATTGATAAGTAGAACATTGAAATATTTTCAATACCAATTAGAAATGTATTGCCTTAAGAATGGCTAAACTATTATAAAATTCAAGCTCATTTCGAAGTAATTTAACAATTATCAACTTTTGAAATTTTACTTCTAATTTTATCTCAGATAATAATAAAAATGATGGAAACACCTCCCTGTCACTAAAAGTGTTTCTATGATTTTGATTATCCAGAATAAATGATAATAATAATAATAAAATCAATACCCTAATTTCTATATTCCAGTTGATTATACTTCAAACGGAGCAAGTTTAAGTTCAAAATAATTCTTAT
Organism: Anneissia japonica; assembly: GCF_011630105.1. Classification (NCBI taxonomy): domain Eukaryota; kingdom Metazoa; phylum Echinodermata; class Crinoidea; order Comatulida; family Comatulidae; genus Anneissia; species Anneissia japonica. The sequence goes on from NW_022719460.1 coordinate 93,892, forward strand.
ATTATTTTTTTTCCCTGATTTTTATTATATTGGAAATAATTATTAATACCGTTTTTATATTTGAGGATTGTTCTGTATTTTACTAAAGACAACGTCAAACATTTATTCGACGGTAGCGATTCTTTGTGTCTGCGTAGTTAGTGATTTGTCAAATATCAATTTTATTTTCTTTACGATTAAGATATTAGAACATCAGTCGTTTTAATGACAAAGCTGATTCAGCCTCTATAAATTACTAAAAAGAACATTTTAATGTTAACGACCATTGAATGTTGCACCGATTATATTTGATGAATATGTCTGCATGCATTATATATTAGCTTATTTCTGTTGCATGTAAATAAACAATTGTCACACAGATCAATTCATATCTCGGCACACTTTAGCACAAGTTTGCCTGTGTGCGCTCAAGAATCAAAGTAATTTTTTGCCGACATTCATTTGTTTTTTATTATCAATGTCATTCCCCAATAAATAACAACCACAGCAAGCAAGATAACATTTATAGTATGCATAATTTTAAAGAAAATGTTTCGGATAAGTCACAGCCATTTTTCACAAAGGGTAATAAAATAGTAAAGTAAACAATAAAACAGTACTTGTAAATCAATATTTATATATTTTTTTTCAACTAATTCCATCTGGTTTTGCATTTCTGATTTTAGTTTTCATAATAAAAATATTGTGGCTTCCAGTTTTTTAGACACAGTTCTAAACTTCTTCTCAGTGGCGGATCTAAGGTAGTAATTTCCCAAGTCAAGAAGATGCCTGAAAATTTTTGAAATAAACTGCATAAATGACCCTGGTTTTAACTAAAGTGTGCTGTACAACCGGTACTCTATCTCTGCCCACATTGCACAAACATCTGAATTACTTATAATGCACAACTCGAGTGTGCATGCCTTTATTATAATTTGAGAAGTATGAGAAAAAGCGTGTAATAATAATAATACAATTGGTTTTCTGCACATGGTAAAGTAAATTAAAATACAATTGAGTTTTATTTCCAATGGAACATCACAGTGATTAATTTAATCGATGATGATGAATTTTGTCATATATGAGTCGTTTCAGGCAATCTAGAGGTACTATTTCCCCAAATGTTCCCACCTCAGCCCTATGGTGTGGACTAATGGCTTTTAAGTAGGTAGGCCTAAATTAAATACATCAAAGACAATGTTTTTAATATTTATTTTCTGTAGTACATTGCACATATTAATTAGATATCTATGGTTTCCGAAAATCGCTGGTAAAACATCATGAAAAATTTGTTGGCGCTTTATTTTGATTATATAATGGTGATGTGAGACGATGAATTTTACCATATAAAAGTGTCATTTCCGGTCATCTAGAGCTACTATTTCCTAAAATTTATGCACCTCTGGCCCAACCATGGTGGGCCTGAGGTGGGTGTGGGCTCAACGAAATGCCCCCTCACCTTTTCAAACAGATCTGCGCCCATGTCAAAACCACGCCCCCCCCCCCCCCCCCCCCTTGGTGCTTCGCAAATCGCATTATCCACCCCCCTTTGCTAAATCCTAGATCCGCTACTTCTTCTTAAGCAATAATGTTTAAAAAAGTAAATAGCAAATATTAAATTGCCATACCATGGCTATAACAAGGGACCGCATACTGCTTTGGATGGTACAGCAGTGATAGGCTATTGGTTTTTGTATTCACTTAGTAATTTGTAATCTTAACAAAAAGGAAAAGAAAGGATTGTTTCAAAACACCCATTTCAATGTGCCGTTTACTTCCCACACAATATCGGAGACAATTACAAGGCACGTGCAACCACATTCTCATCATGTCGCCATCTTTTCTTTACATCTTATGAATTATTATCCTGACAACCAATTAGAAAACCACTGAAAGGAGATGCCTTTGAAGATATTTTGACATAAACTAGCTGAATCTGTCATGGGAGGCCACACTGATTCAATACATGTCTGGATTCAGCATACGAACAGCCTTTGTACAGAGAACAATAGATGTGCACTTTTTCCAGATTAGCTTTTAGCGATGGTTTGTCAGTATTAAACTGAACATATTTTTTTTTATGGGTTTTCAGATAAACTGAAACACATTATTTCATTAATATTTTGCTTAATTTACATACATCTGTATTTGAGCTAGATTTCTGTTGCATCTATGTAAGTTTCATGGGGCACCATTTTGGAGGAGGTGCCCTGACAGGCACTTGAAGTTAACTAAAAGAGCAAGTCCAAATATTTCGCTCCTATGTTTTATGTATTTAACAAGACCTATTAAATTAGTTTAGCCTTTTGAGATCAAGAATTTGTCAATATACATACTCTCAAGTTTGTATTTTTAAAATTCCCAACAACTTCATTGTTTATGTTTCCAAGTGACAATGTGTATGTGAATTATATAGTTTTAATTCTTTATTTCACAAATTATATAATATATTAATTAAAAAGATAAAAACAAGTAAGGACCTAAAAAACAAAGTTTAAAGTACTTAGATTCTGAACATTTTAAGAATACTTAATGTTTCTTGTATCATAAGCATTAGCCTAAAGTAATTAACATAATTGTAACTGTGAAGGTAAATATATTATTGACTTATAGGTGAATATTAGATTATGAAGCTTACAAATATCAAAGACATTTGGCAACAAAGTCATTAATGCATAGCTAAAGGGCATGCATTAATGACTTCCATTAGTAGTTATAGTTTCTTTTGGCATTTCAAGATTACATTTAATGATGTTTCATGTTTCCCAAGATGACAATAGCACAATAATTAGAATGGAGACAAACCTTAGGACAAATAAGTAAAGTACAAATTGTAAGCAGTGTTTCTTGTGAGAGAAAATATTTCAGTTTACCAATTAAAGGAAGTCTGACATTGGTGATTTTTTTTTTGATTTTTAGTTTTTGTTTTTGTTTTTGTTTTGTTTGGTTCTTTCAAGTTAAGTTTTCTTCAACTATAACACCCAGGAATTTTGTGAAACAAACTTGCTTGAAACATTTGTTCTGTATATCAACTTGATTTTTACCTTTATATCTTACTCATGATTATAATTTTTTCCAACAGTTAATAAATGTTTATGAATTTGTCATTGTGATTAGTTAGATTAATTAGAAATTTTTTCTTGATATCCAATCACAATGTGGGGACATTGCTCTTCCTTGAGGTCCAGATAACTAACACTTAAATTTCATATAAAATAAAATAAAATGAAAATAAAAATTATATAAAGAATTAAGTACAAGCAGCAAATTCAAAAGTGAATGTATATTTAATGGTAGGCTATTCCAAAGTGTAATGGAACAATGATTCATTGGGTGCGGTCTTTGGTCTGACGGCCCATTAGTCCGAAGGCCCGTTAGTCCGAAGGGTCTTTGGTTCAAAGTTCCTAATTTTAGTTGGGTGAGTATCTTTGGTCCGAAGGTCCGTTGGTCCGAAGGGTCTTTGGTCTGAATGCTCATTGGCCCAAATGTTCGTAATTTTAATGACCTGGTTTTCCAAGAATAATTTTTATCAAACTTATTGAAACTGTTTGTCATGTCAGCTGGGCTCTTTGGTCACCTTTAATTTAGGGACGTTCTTGACCACAGAATGCGTTTCTGATCTGCTTCCCTGAATGATTCTTTATTTTTATATTTATATATTATATGATTTTTTGTATTATGTGATTTATGCTTTTGTTGTTGGCTTTAAAGAATACTTATATTTGATTTATACATATATACAGTGTATGTATGTATAATGCCTACCTTCTCTTTAATGTTTTCAAGAGCTGGTCCGTCTCATGGTGAACCCAAACCTGGTTGCTTACTCTACCCCGCTTCCGTTTGTCCATTTCCATTCTATTATAAATCCACTGATACATCAGTTTGACGTCAATTTTCGAAAATTCGGAAGCCGTCAATTTTTCGTCTCCGTCTTCATCGTAATTATGGAGCTGAAGAAATTCTGGTATAAGATGTGTATAAGAGACAGATATATATATATATATATATATAAATTTCTACTAGGGCAGATTACAACTGTTTTATTTGTTTATTTCATTTTGTCACTCTGCCTATGCAGCTTTATTAATTTTATATAATATTATATACTTGACAAAAATCAGGTTTTGCAAATAGTCAAGTACTAAATGTATAATAAACAAAAGTTAGGCCCTACATGTAAAAAAAGCAAATTACAAATAAAGTTTCCACAAACATATTTATGCCTAACTCATTTACATCACAAAAAAAAAAAAAAACTAAGCCGCTGATACATGGGCCAGTTGACGTTGAACCTGCTTGAAAGTAGCCTAAAAATTTATAATTATCTCTTAGATAAGTCTAATAGTGTTATATTATACCTTGCGTCAAGTGAATTGTTTAATAGGATGTTGTGCATCTTGCAACAATCAATAATTTTGTATTGTTACTGTTAGCTGTCATGTGTTTTCTTGTTTTATATTTTTTTGTCCATATTTAAAATATATGAATTTCGGACCAACGGACCTTTGGACCAACAAACTTTCGGACCAAAGCCCCTTTGAACCAAACGACCTTCGGAGCAATGCACTGACCCCAATTCATTTCACCATTTTAGCAATTCTTCAAAGAAACTTTTTTGAAACATATTAAATGTCATTGATTATAAAAGTAAATAACAGAAGTTCAAATATCAAACCTTGAGGGACATGACAACAGGTGATTGGAAGATGATTTGACTCCGTGTTATTAAAGATACTTACTGTTATGGTTAAAGACTTTCATAAATCATTGAAGAACTTTTCTCTGTTTACCATACATGCCAACTTTCTTAACGAAAGGTCATGGTTAAGAATATCAACTGCCTTTGGTATTAAATTTTTTTTTTTTAAACTTCCTATTGTATATTAATTATTATCTATTTCTGTTGTAATTTTGTCTACGATATCAACTAAGCCTAGGTAGGAAGTATTTTATATGAAACTATATTGCTTATTGAATAAAACGTTATTTGTTTCAAGAAAGCTAAGTTGGGACTTATCTTCTACATATTCTAAAATTCTTGAAATACAAGAAAGAATTGGTATTGGGTTTTTTTTATTTTATGTACATTGCTATATACTTCCATGCCAATTGGAATAATATCATAAATGATAGAACAATTGATAATTGAGGAATTTAGCAAAACGTTTTACAACATTTATTCATTCTGTCATATCCTGGACTAAATGGCATAAGACATCATTGGTTTAGTGAAACTTGGAATAAGTTCCAAATAGTTACAGTTTTTAAAACTTGTTATATTTTTTGGTGAGGTTTTACCACTATTTATTCAATTAGAAGTTTAAAACTTTATTTTAGTTTATGTTAAGAAGTATTTAAATCATTTGTTTCTAGAAGGGTTTTGAAAGACTAGATAGAATGTGTTCAGGAAGGCCATTGTATAACTCATCCTCGCATTCAAAATTTAGCTGCAAGGATGATCTATGGATTTTGTGTAGAATAGGTACGTGCAGGTTGAAATGAGATGCGATATTGTTGTATGATAGAGGAGTATTTTTTTTTATTTTTTTTTATTTTATTTTATTCTGGTATATGGTAAAATACAAAAAGCTGAACCAGTCTGAAATTATTGTAGTACAAAAATTCAAGATTACAAACAACAAAAAATTTAAATACATTCAAAAACACCAAATTACAAACATCATCATCATTAATAAATATTCAAAATAGTAAAAATACAATTCATTAACCTATAAATTAATTAGACTATTAGTTCAATATCATTTTTCATTATTGCAATTATTATTAAAATATATATTACCACTATTAATTTATTAACTATAAACTTATTATTTTATTGAGTTTTTATCTTCATTACTTTTACAATATCTTTTAAATGATTTACCCATATATTTATCATTAAAATGTTGTTGCATTGCAATTATATACTGTATAATAATAATAATAATAATAATAATAATAATAATAATAATAATAATAGTAAAAAAAAACAACAAAAAAACAACAAAAAAACAACAAAAAAACAACAAAAAAACCTAGAACCTGCATCTGGTATGATTATTGTGCATTGATTAATTTGACAATTAACCGCAGACCGTTTATATCGTTTCGTCTTGCATTTAGGTACGACAAGAATTCCACCATTGGATCTTAAGGTTAATTTTCGCTCTGTGAACAGACTTTTATGTAAACAGCAGAATCTTGAAAGCTATTCATATTTGATGTTCAGCCAGTGTAAGTTGTGAAAGACTGGTGAAATGTTTCAATACGTACAGGAGATAAGTCATGTTACAATGCCAAAATGTGAGTTTTAGCATGGTTATAGAGTAGACTATTACAATAATTGAGTCTACTGGATTAATGTAGCTCAGCGATCATCCAGGAATCTACAGAGGCAACTAATTTTTCTAATGCAAAAGATCGCTGAAGAGCAGATTTCATTTTGCTTTTGTTAGAAGGTTGAATTTAAGGGTATTTCTATAGCAAAGGTAGGCAGACACCACCTACCCTCCCCTCCCCTGTGTATATGCATGACCTAATCATTTTAGCATCCATCATGGAGTAATTCCAACCCTCTTCAGGTTCAAAGTATTAGACTTATAGTCATGAATGATATTTTACTAAATGTGTACTAAAAGACAATATTGCAAGAAAGAGGAAAATTAATTTGGGAAGTGCTGGTCAAACAGATGTGTCTTTAGTCTGTACTTGAATATAGTAATATTTCCTGTAGACCTGATAAGTATGGGCAGAGAATTCCAGATTTTGGGAGCAGCAACAAGAAATGATCTATTTCTCCAGTTATTCTTAGTATTGTGTTAGTTTGCATTAATTAAACAATTAAGTATGCATTATTTTGCATATTGATGGATTTTTATTATGGCTGACAGTTTTTGTAGTTATATAACTGGTGAATAATTGAAGACCTTGATATGAAATAAAAAAAATAGTGTTGTTGATCAAGCCTCCAGAAATGTACCTCCGTGAATGTGCAATCAAATAAATTGAGGATGATAAGCTAGGAGATGGCCTTGTTCTATTTTTGTTTTTAGCAAAAATTTATTCATTCAAAAAACTAGACTCAAGAAACAAACCTTAAGTTAATTTAATAGAATTTAGAGATGACTCTAGCTCATATTGATCAGTCTGTATATAATAATAATAAATGCTGTATTTCAATACACCCAAGGGTGATTTTTATCAAGGCCATGTAAAGCCATATAAATAAAAGTACTATAATATAAAATATTTGTTATATCCAGATCACTGTTATGTTTCAAATTAAAAAAATGTTTTCATTTGAAACAATGAACTACATATCATTCTAAACAATGTTGTTGTCAAGCTAACCATTTTTCTTTCGATTTATTAATTATGTTTATGTAATTACTCTTCTTATACTCCTTGTAGGAGTAATACAGGTTCTTTAAAATAAACCTCTCACTTTTGTCAAACTACAGACCAGTCTCCGCTTTTGTTTTTACAGGTGGATGTAGTAAAAAAGAAGTCAAGCCATGGTATACCTCTATCTTTCACAGCTGCAATGATGATAACATCAGTTCTGTGGCTTCTGTACGGCTATGCAATTAATGACATGTACATATTGGTAAGAATTTCATGTACTGTACTCAGCATCAATATATCTTAGGGCCTGTTTCTATTGGAAAGAAAAAATTGATTAAAAATCGCTTTTTCAAAAAATTACATTTTTTCCTGCAGTAGGAACGGGACCAGTTCGAAGAAAGCGATTAAAAAAAATTGATTAAAACACGCAATGGATAGCGTGTTTGAATGGCAAATAACCGATTTTGGCTGTGCATTTTTTAGCAGCAACACAAAAAGCGATTATCAGGTGAAATGTGACCTCCAGGTTGAACCACGATCATATCACATGCAAACTTTCAAAATTGATAGTCCTCTTGTTCATGTCAGATGCCTACAAGCTAAAATGTTAGCAAACATATGGAGCAATGAAATTACTCGTTTTGTTATTATTTTGTGAGGGATATATTGGGCCAGGCATCTCCGCTCTTCTTCTGGGCCTACAGTTTTCCTCTTTCGTTCTCTCATTTGTTGTGCCGATGAGCACAGCTGAAAGCATTCGCCTTTTCGCCACACACCATGTCCTCCTCCTCATCATATCATGACCGAAATTCATGTGAAAAAAGACAATATACTTGAAGCATATTGTTTTTTGGTGAAAGAAAGAAACTATACAGCTTGGAAAACTTGTTGTATAAACAAAATGGTGAAATTTCCGCCATGAAGACCGATTTTCTAAAATGCAAAAACGCGGCCAGACTGTCTATTACTCATTACAAGAGCGGTTAAAAAAATTGATTATTTTGTGTTTATCAGTAGAAACACGCCCTTAGCATATACTACTGTAAATTAATGGCAGTTTTGGTAGGTAAGTCTGGTACTTACCTGAAAAGGTATCCCATATTCCAATTATCTCAACCAAATCAAATTGGACACAGATCTACTGTGGACACCTACAGGTTTGTGGTTCCACAGACCTAACAGGAACAGTTCATTCTCTCTATTTTTTTACCTCAATATTGGAATGAGTAGTTTGTTAATTTATGTAAATCATATTCATTAAAACATGTTGAAAGCAAAGCTTCTAAAAAACTATATTTCATGAGTGTCCAAATCTGAACCAAGCATCTTCTTTTCAGTTTTCCCAGTAAAATTCAACAGCACAGAGGTGATTCTTTAATAGAACTTACAATAATCAATGTATACTGTAGTTTTTGCATCTCATACCAATGTAACACATTTTATGATATATTTCTACCATTATATGTTAGTTTCATCACAATAAGGAAGGAACCTTTTTACGAATATAATGATCTCCGGAAATGGATTACAAGTTCTATGTTTACAAAGACAAATATTATAATAATGTCTATGTTATAGTTTGTGTGCTACCTTTAAAGATCTAGAGCTACCACAAAGAGTCACTCATTATTTCTCATTAGTGTTTTACCTTCTTCAGGACAGCACCTCTGAGTATGGCATGCACTGAGTGCAACAAAATTATTTATTTCATAGTACTTTACTGAATAATATAAATTCACCTAGCCAACCTTGGAGTGGAAAAGTGTTTTGTTATTCTGGCTTTTCAATTGCATGTAGCACTTTTTCACAGTGCATAGAAACCTTAGTTTCTGAAGTAAACAAATATTCACCATTTAAACTATTACATAGACACCTGAGGTGACGTATGATAAATATCCTCCTTTGTGTCTCTATATTTTTCTCAGGGGCTCACTTATGTTCTCCCACGCTGTTTTTTTTTCAGACTGTTCCCCCATTTTCTTGATACAAATATATATCAATCAAGGTTGACATTGTTCAAGATTCAAAATTTGTGGAACTTCACTTGCTGCTGTATACAAAATGTATTACATTACCAAAATTAAAATCAGGAAAACTAAATTATAATTATTAAAACCGATAGTAAATCTCATGATTTTGTTATTATTTGTTTAAATAGTAACTTGTCCAAATTAGTTTATTTGGAATTAGTCCAAATTGCATCTGACTGTTTAGTATTTTATTGATTTAGATAGACATATCAATTTTTTTGTGAAAAAGCCAGCAAGTAGGAGACCAGTCTAATTTTGTGTTAGGATCACTTTAGTAAACATGTAATACAAGATTATGTTTTAGAGCTTCTTATAGACACTCAGAAAATAAATTGAGTATTCTAGTTGTTTTTGTTCTGTAATATTCAAATTTACTAATCCTATCCATGATTCCAATTTAATCCTAATAACATCATCAATGACCATAAATCTTGGGTGACAGTATGCTCGGACCCAAGAGTATATTAAATCCCCTTATTGATGAGCGATATCTGTTAAACGACATTTTCTAATGGCACATGTAGACTGTGTTCCAACTGAAGCCTACAATATTATGCTAAATTTTGTTTTTTGTAATTATACTCTCTTTGGTATCAATTGCTTAATTTTTGCTTTTTAGTCTCATTTGAATAGAGTGAAAAAAAATATTTGGTTTGTAAACTAACAAACACAAAATAAATGTTTACAATATCATTGGCATCATCTTTATCCTGTTTGGCCCATGATGCCATGATGTTTGAGTTTTTTTGAATATTATTATTCAATCTTTTACAGTGTCATATCACTCATATGTTTGTTACTCATAGTTTGTTACTCACATAGTTTAACCATCTCGCGGAGTTTTTTTAGTGTTGTATTTGTACCACTTTTTTATCTTCTTGCCATCAGTATAACGTATTAATTTTCTTCTGTCACATCACATTCCCACGTATCATTTCAGTCTGCTCTCTTGTATCTTTGTCCTAATTTGTCTGACCTTTATCTTCTGCAATATATCTTCAATACTCATCCTTTCTCTTAATATAACTCCTTTGATCGCTGTCAGCCGTTTCATCTCAACAATCTCCAGCCTCTTCACCTGCAGTTCTTTGTCGGTTGTCTCTGCCCCATACAGTGGCATATCTAGGAGGTTTGACATGGGAGGTTTGGAATTTTACCTACATATTAACCTTGCTATATATGTTAATAGTCATTTTCAATGTATTTTATATAGTGAAATATAATTTGTGAATTTAATTTGAGGTTGTTTTCTTAACGTGAGATGGACAGATATCAACAGATTGCTAACTGTGTTACCAACTATTGATAATGTAACCACCAATACTTTACTTCATCTTCAATCAATCTAGCTGTTCATACTAGACAGTGAGCGCTTTCTACTAATCTGCATCAGTACTCAATCCAGGGCCATTTCTGCATATACAGTATAAGCTTTTGCCTTCATTTTATTGCAAATTATTGTAAACCAACAAATGAATATATTAGCGGATGCTGACCCCTGATAAAGACCTACTTTTATCTGAAATTTTTCTGTATTTTGAATCACGTCCATATGTTTAGGGTGCATATGCGTATCACTTCTTCCAATATAAAATTGAGTCGCACTAGTAGATTTTCAAGCTGTTGACCTTGTTGTACACCTTTTCTTCACAAAACCCCAAAAATTGGTTTGGTTGGATTCCAAAATTGTTAATAAAGTAACATTTATTCATTTCTCATAATCATATCAAATATATAAAATTTGTTTAAATTATAGTTGCCATTATTTGACCCTGATAATCAGGGAAATTTGTTAAGGTTTGCTTATTCTGAACCTCTAGCATTTTTTTTTTTTCTTTTTTTTTTTTTCAACCAGCATATTCTTTGCATGGTCCCTTAAATTTGTGTATTTCCTTCACACCCAACAGCAAGTACACTCGCCACTTACAGGATGGACGATGCTTTATAAACCAAGTCTCTTTATGATATGAGGCTTAGGGAGTGGAGTGGTTTTTGGTAATGAGAAGAAATCCTGCTGTGACAAGAATTGATCCCAGGACCCTGGAATTAGAAGTCAAGCACCTTAACTACTAAGCTAATCAATTCCAGTCCAGGATTTCTGAAAACCAGAAAAAATTAATTGAAAGTTTAATTTATTTAACATTTTTGAAATTGAACAAGTCAATGATTGGTTGAAATAATTTTAAAGGATTTTCAGATATTTCAATGAACAATCTTTAATTTCCCTGTTACAACAAAATTTTACATTCGGTATGCTTCCATTTACATCAATAAACTTCAACAAATTTGTCGTCTGCTGCCTATACCAGCATTCAACTTAGCTCAGTCGGCTAATCTGGTGGTAGTCACTGTGTATGCGCTGAACCGTGGAGACCTCTATGTCCCGGTTCAATTCCCATCGCTGCCTCTCCTTGTGTTTCAGCTGGAGGGCTGAAATACAAGTTAAAATAGCGCACCGTCTTTCGGATGAGACGTTTAACCCGTTGGTCCCATGTGCATTTATGGCCCATGTGCATGTTAAAGAACGCAGTACACTCTTCGGAAAAGAGTAGTGGATTGTCTCCCGGTGTACTGCCCAATCATCACCAGAAGGACCCCACTGGAAATAAGTCTTCTTCTAGACTTTCGTGGGCTATCCTTGGTGTTTACACCGAATAAATCCAATCCAATCCAATCCAATCCAAATCTTACAAAATACCAGGTGCCAATAAAATTGTTGCATCGCAAGCCTTCACATATTGCAAACATGTACAGTATAATAAAGTTGTCTAACTTAAGCATAGATGCCATTCCTGTAATTAATAAGCGTGGGTTTCTCTTTCTACAGATGAGAAAATTAGCTTTATATTTCTCTCATCAGTTTTATTTACAAAACGATGCCTGATTGATAGCGTATAGACCAATTAAATCCTCTTTAGCGCAGCCTGACCAGCCTCGCTAAAAAAATTATAGCCATCCAACTGATTAAATCACGTTATAAATTCAATTTGAAATTTCTTTTCTCTGGGTGCAGTTTACGATATAAACGTAAATGTAAACATAAACCATTCGGAGATTTAGCACTGATTTCTGAGACGCCCTAGAAAGCAATGGTTGATAAATTGAATGAAAATTTATTTTGCATTTTGCCATATACATTTTTATAATCTATGTGCTTTTTCCCACTTTCACTGTTTGAGCTTAATATTCAGAGTTTCTCACCCCATTAGAAGTAGGACCCTTAACATATTTCATGGGTTATCTTATTTATTATCTTATCTTTAATAATGTAAAAATTGTACACGAATAGGTCCACATTTGGTAAAACTGTAAATTAAAATAATTACAAAAAAAATACAAGAAAATGAAAGAAATGAAAAATAAGGTAATGAAACATTATTAAAATACAATGCACAAATGAATGTGGCTACTTCTTATAATACACTTCTTATAACATACCCCAAAGATTTTTTTTTCTATTAAAATAAGCATTACTAAAAAAAGTGTATAGTTGTATGATGGAGCTGAATAATGCAGATTTTGTTTTTCCTTGCGAGTAAATTTCTACTCTAAATACCAATCAATCAATCAAGCAACAAACAAGGATTTGTAAAAACGCCAGAATCCATGTCAGAATGCATGGCACTATGAGGATGCGTCATGTGCTATGATATATGTCCACTTCCTGGAGCTAGACTTGTCTGTCCTAGCTAGATGTGTAGGCATTTGTTTGTATTTTATGGTCTTTAGATATAAGCCCATCTCAAATTTTTGTGTGTGGAATGGGAATGCCGGAAGGGGGTGCTTATACCTGATGCACTCTGATACAGTAGGCCTATGTTTCAAAGAAGTTCAGTTCATAAAATAATGTCTTTTTATGAATGTTAATTGTTTTTTGTTCTTTTCCCTTGGGTTCTAAGATACCTTGCACGGCACAAACTGTGTTGTCACCCATAAAGACTGAAATGCTTGGCGGGACACATTTTTACAGATGATGACAGATCATTTTTAATGAAAGTCTACAGTCCTGCCGCCAACAATCGGTAAAACGGCATCAAGTCACCAAGCACTCGATTGATTGATTGAATTTATTCATAATCAGAGTCACTGACAAGATAAAAATTGCACAAAAACATGACGTTAATTACAAGAAAAGGTCCAAAAAAGTAAAAATTATTTCCATTGGGGTCCTCTCAAACACAAAAATATAATATTCAACTTACCAGATTAACAAATCTTGAAGCCCATAATAAATAATATTTGTATATTAAGTTATTTGTAGCTGAAAAATGTGGTACTCATTTTCCAGTATCAAAAGCTGTTGGTTTGATTCGTAGTAATTCCAGATTTTTATTTCCATAAATAAAAATATACAGAATTATTTCTACCTATGAAAACCAGCCAAATTAAGGGTCTGTACATAGAATTATTTGAAGGAAATTTTATGGATATCTTTTAAATGGTAAGAAAAATATATGCTTGTAATTTTCAATTAAAACTAATGAAACTAAACTAATTAAATAAACTTATATATAATTTTTTCAGTAAGCCAATTTCTTTATCCAATTAGGCCTATTTCAAATAAATTTCACAATGCATTCCTATGCCAAGCAGTATATTCAACTGAAAAACAAATACATAATCATTAAAACTAAATTCCCTGTTGAAAAATAAATCTTATTAATGCAGATGCACTTCAGCATTTTGATAAATGTAAGATGAATTGTGAAGATGTTGAACTGGAAAGCATGTATCCTTTACATCCATTTAGCAGTCCATTGTGATTAACTAAGAGGTGGTTGCCATTGCAGCCAAATTATCATTTTTATTTGTTTTTTATTGAAGTCTTCACCAAGCCTAGCAAAGTGTTTGTTATTGCAGACACATCTAGTGAATTACGATTTCTATTTTTAGCGTGGCTCCCTTTTGTTATATAAAATATACGCAAATGTCCTTGCCAATTATGATGAATTGTTTTGTTTATAAATTAAAATCATTAATTTTGTATTTAATATCTCTGTTTGAATTTTTGTGAATGTGAGGCATTACTGATAGAGGATGAAGAAAGAGAAAAATGTAAGATTGGGGTAAGTGGAATGGAATAGGAGGAAAGAGATATGGTGAGGAGAGGAGAAGGAAGTGCGGGAGAAAGACGAAAAGAAATTGATAGCAGACTACTGTTACTTTAGGTTCATTCAATGTTCTTTCTCATTTCTTTTACATGTTTATTGATGAAGCATGTTTCATCAGTCTGTATATTTGATACAGTAGCTCTTTTGGAAATGATGTTTCCTTTTTTTTTTCTTTTTTTTTTTGACAGGTAAGTACTTTAATTGAAAAACTTATAAAATACAAATGTAGAATACCCATTTTGGAGGATTAACTTCATTGACTTTTGAATTAAGTAATTGTGTACGTGATGGATCAGGATGTTACACAAAAGCATGTGGTTTAGCACTGCAGAATAAAGCTTTGGGCAATTCACAGAATCGTGTGTTTCGTTTCTATCATTTATACTCGCATTGCATTTGTCCGTCGGGTAAAACACTTTACGTGTCTACCACTCCTGTCTTCAAGCAGAGAATCAAGGAATTGTTGATCTCTCATTAACCCTATCCTCCCTACAGTTTGTTTTAATTCTTGGGATATTTTATTTCTTTCTTCAATTACACTCTGTCAGCACATACAAGCTTATTAATGTGCGTTGTATGTACATGGCTAACTAATTTATCTCCTCTAAGGGATGGGTACTACTACTTTGTAGTATGTACTGCTTTATGACTATAGATTACTTGTAAGAATGTACCAGAAGATATAACAATAAGAAGTCCATAAATGTATGTATACAAAGATCGGTGTGAAAAAAAATGTGCTTTATATATCTATTAAGAAAACTTTAAATACTGAACACTTACGATTTTGCATTTTATAATAGATTTAGTTCAAGCTTTTCCATTTTAAAATAAAGCTATTATTATTCAGTCCAGTACATTCAATAAATGACTACCGATATACAGTAATATCATACTTAAATCCCCTTACCTTGAAGTTTGTCAGTAATCCATTAAATTTACAGCACTGTCAAAATTGAAAGCAAATTACAGGCTGTATTTGGGATACTGGCGAATTTACGCTAAGCTATTTTACATTTGCTTCAGAATCAAATGTGTATAATTCTGTCACAATCTAATGAAATAGAGGAAACAGAATAGGAGATTGGTGATTGATTGATTAATTGATTGAATATATTTGCCCAGTTCAGTTTTTTTATGTATTATTTATTATTCTTGATACTTAATTAAATTAAAACGAAACATAGAATAAAATGGCCTTGTCAACTTTTGGAGTGACATTCATACTATTTGTTCACAAACTCAGTACACATCCTAATGGTTTAAATTTTTTATATTATATAATAAACTTGTATATTTTTATAGATACAATTTTATAAACCATGTTACCAGTAGACATAAAAACATGTTTAAATCCATCCATCCTTTATTTTTCTCATGTTGTTATTTTTTGTATTATTTGACTTTGACAAGAATTAACATTAAATCCTGCAGAAATCCAAACAATTTTGAAAACAATGCTTGCATATGTGGTGGCACACACAGGGATTCGAGAGGGGAGAAAGTTCTCCCAGTAGAGTAAGGATGGGCTCTTAGGTTCTGTTTCTACTGACGAAATACAAAAGTACGTTATTCAGTGAAACCGGTTTTCATAATTGTTTACAAACAAAGACCACATTGCAGTTTAATTTTAACACGAACAGAAACCGGTTTCTCCTGAGGAGGTCGTTGTGCAATGACGTCATTTTTACCCACAGCGAGTTCGTTAGGCGGAAGTGCGATGAAGCGTGGAAATTTCCAGGTCAACAGAAATTCATTCGGTCAAATTAACTTGAGTAGCTAGTTGCGCGAATATTCGAAATGGTACCCTCGATGCGTTTATTTTTTTTACAATGGGCTTTGTTTAATCGGAGAAATATTAACAGTAGGAACGATAATACTCTGTAGGCCGCGCCATACAGTACTAGCCTACACGTCATTTTAAGCCTAGCTTTTCATTTTCTCCTTGTACTTACCAACATTGTTTTCATCAACGTTTGCTTGCCTGCCACCTTCCATAACATGTGGGGGATCGGATCGCATCTAATTCGTCGAAAAAGGGGCAGGTGATGCGGTCATTTCCCGACCGGTTAATATGGTCCTTCGTCTGCGTATACACGCGACGCAGTCTCTTCAGCTTGCTGGTGGCCTGTGCAGCGGTGATCTGCACCCCAAATTGCTTATTTACTTCGGCAACTATTTTTTTATACACCAGATTATCTTTGCGGCTGCCGGCTAGCCTCCCCCTCATCTTTTGCTCCCCCTCATCTTTTCCTCCCCCACAGATTAATCACTATAGTCTTGTGATGGCGTCGGTCCAAATTACGCCCGACATTATTGGTACGTTTGCTAAATCAAAAAATTAAAATACACACTTCGCGCCAAGATGAGAGTTGTTTATTTTCCGAGTACCATTTGACAGCTTGCTAGGTCAGGTCAACTTGTGGTCAAACTGAGACCGTTATTGCGTTGCAGCTAAAAATTGCTCGGTGAATACGGGTTTGAGTACGGTATTTGGCGATCGAGACCAAATTCAATTGGGGTTTTCAAAAACGGTATTTGAATTCGGGTTTTTTTTTTATGGGACCCATTTCCACTGACAAGAAAATACGGATCTTTGAGAATACTGGTCTTGAAACCAGAATTCTATTCTCAGCAGAAACAGGCCCATAGAGTTGTCTTACCCCCATCATGTCATCAGACCTCGGACTAAAAATGTTTGTTGATCCAAAGTTATTGAGATTGCAGTCTATATTGTATTATAAAAGCACATGTTTAGACCATACTAAATCATAGATCCTTTGACTCTATCAGGGATTTTATTCCAGGATTCTGACTGGAGCTCCAGGTGACTACTTTAGGTCATTCCCTTGTTGAACTGCCACTGTTGGCAGATTTCATGAGCTCATATTGTTTGGCGGTCATCTTTTCATCATCATTTCAGCCCCTGTCTTTGTGAAATGAATTGAACATAAAGCACCAAAGCATCTGTTTGCTACAGTAGACAACACCCTTATGGATTATTTTACTTTTAACTTTAACCTTACAATATACAATGAGTTTGTTTTTAAAAGATTTCAGCCTTGCCGTGGCTGACTATTTTAAGTTCTATATTCATCAAGCACCCTCGGGTTTTTTGTGTAGAAAAATCAGTTGTACGACATAACAAAAAATATACAAAAGCATACTTTTGGCAATAAATTAATATAGTTAATAATAATTTATTCACTTATATTGCTCAAATACTATAAAAATATGTTCAAATGATGCATTACAGAATTATATAGTCAATTAAAATAGATTAAAATTGACAATTCAATATTAGAGTAAAACCATTAAAATTCCATAAAAATATGATCAAAAGACATATACAATATTAAAAAGTCAATTAAAATGGATAAAAATTTACAATTCAGTATATTAATGTATGGTAACATATCAACCTCTTCAATAATTTTGTTTTATGTTGTATTTCTTTGGAACATATGCTCAGCATATGTGGCAAAGACAAGCCAAACCAGTCACTCGTCGCAAATCGTGTATCAGAGAAAATGACCAAAACATGCTAGAATGTCAAATTTTTAAAAATCTATTTTATTGCACTAAACTAATCTTTACATATCTATACATCATTCTATGCTGTTATTTTCCCCATTTTCAATGTTAAAACAACACCTTTTAAGGATTTGATGATAGTTTCTGCATGAGAAATGCCTGAAATCATAAACTTTGAAGGCTGATTTCTCATATACTGTTCTTTAAACAGCTGTATGTTTAAACGCTTGTAACTTCATTAGGAAATGGCCGATTTGAATGATTTTTTTACCATTTTATAGCTATTATTTTACTCTCTAACACTGTGTTATTAACTAAAAATCGATTTTTGCGACAAGTGACTGGTTTGGCTTGTCTTTGCCACATATAATTATGTCAACTCTTATAATATACATATTTTTGTTTATACTCGCTTATTAACATTCCTAGAATTGAAATAAATCTTTTAAATCTGAAGAATGTTTCTTTCAAGGTCAACATTAAGAACCAAGAAGTGTTTTTTTTTTCCTAAATCACATATAGAGTAATCTATCAAAGCTTAAATAAAAAATTCAAATAATTTACATTTGTAAATTTAGAATTTCAGTTTATTAATATGTAGAAAAGGCCATTTTAAGGTTAAGATTTATTTTGCAATTTTTATTTAAAGAGCAAGGTTTCCACTTAGACAAGTCAAACACGCTAATGAATAAATCTCTCCTTTATAAATAAATCTCTCCTTTTTTTTTTGGTAATGCTTTCTAAAGAAAGTTACAAGGTAGTATATGTATAAATTAACAACAATGCAAATGTACAAAAACAAGACTGTCATCATTTATCTAATGATGGACTAATGATGGTGTTGTGGAGCCAAGTTTTGGAACTGCCTTCTTCTATCAATCAAATGAATTTATATCAATCTATTTCAGACTTCTCAAAATCATTCTCCTTAAGCTGGGCACTCAGGGGGGGCAAACGACCCCCCCGTCGGGGACCTCTGGACCCCCAGCTTGGACCTCCCTGTCGGGGAATTTCCGGAAAGGTCGACCGCCGAATGTACAATTTAGGTATGCCTGACTAAGCTGTCCAATTTTAGGGATTAAAAACTGTTTACAGCAAGCAATGCTACTGTATGTGTGAGGTGTTGTATCCTATCGCGATCGTTTGGGTAGCACCAGATCTTTCCCGACATAGGGCTGGTACCTCCGACAGATGATTAGTAAACCCGACAGGGCATCTTACCTTGCATGGTTTTCTATCAAATACTGTAATCAATACAACTATGGTGGGGGGTGGTTGCTAGGCTTCCCCGACCCGGGGGACCCTTGTCGGGGAGTTTGGACAACCTTGTCGGAAAGCTGCACCCCTCGACTGGAATTTCTGGCACCGCCCCTGCACTCACTGCGTCCAACATCGTACAACGGTTGTATGACAATCAAACGACCGTCAGCTGATGAATCAAACTCCACTCCCTATGTCATTTTTTTTTTCATTTGTGATGAGGACCTCTGAAAAGTAGCTCTGCTGATCTTGAAATATAAATAGAAAAGATTCTCAGGTAGAGAAATGGGGTTATCCCTGATATATCTATTACTGCCAATAAAATGTAGTTCTGTTCGAGCCCTAGAGCCACGTATGAACTGCACTGGTAATTAACCATTTGTCAAAGGTGGTTTCCTTTGCTTGACTTCATTTGCAGCAATTATTATTCTTATATTTTTTCATATCCTAAAAACTGTGTATATTAACATGTTGGCTGCCATGCAAAAATTGTATGATAATGAGAAGCAAATACAAGTTATCATGTTGGACATTTTTTTGCAAATTTTATGAAAAGATACTTTAGTCACTGTCAGTCAAACACTTGTTAGACTCATGGGAACACCAGCCTATATTACGTTGAATGTGACTGATGCAGAGATACTTAGATTTTATATAGCACTTTTATACTGAAACAGTCTCAAAGAGCTGTGCTACCCGGTAATACGAGTACCAACTACTCTCGTCTGTGTACAGGAACTGAATGGACCGGAACACTGAGGTAACCGCTGCTCTTCTTGAAAGATGTGCCCGGTTCTTTGAAGTTTACATGAACCAAGTTATGTACACTCGGCCAGGGGCGGATCCAGTAGGGGCGCGGGGAAGCACTTGCCCCCCGTTTTGCCACTAAATTTTAAAATTTCAAGGCATATATTGAAATTAGCCCTCACTTATCTATTTTGAATATGTTGTTGGCCCTTTTTACCAAGTAGTAGTTCCAACTCTCTTTCCATACATTTCACATACAAGTCCTTGGCACATGTACTTTATTCCCAGATTCTCTCTCCATAGAAGAGTATTACTGTATTAGAATTTGGTACGATAATTTATATCTCCATTGTACAGTAGGATCCAGTACCAAATTCAGCTTCATAAAATGTTGCTTCCAGGGAGCTGCATGTGCTGCATAAGTGTTTGAGTATATAACAGGGGGTAATATTGTAAAGTGCATAGAGGAGTTCATTGCAATATACACTATAAAAATGGCACGTTTAAAAGTACAATTGACTATAAGTATAAGTATACTCTTAGAGGCTTAAGCAGTGTCGCATGTCAGCACAGGTATACAAGTAAATTTACAATCAGCAAGTTAATAATCAAAGCTTGAGGTAAAAGTGAAATACTATTAAATTCATTCCACTAATCTCAAAATTACACTCATCACATCAATTACATCAAATGCCCCATCCCCCCCAATTAAAATTAGAAGGATATTCTGTTTTACTGTACATAGTTTGCCAAAAATGTGAATATTTTCATTTTAAAATTCTATTGAATTAAAAACAAAAAACTCAATATTAAGGTGGGAGACCCCAAGGGAGAACAAAACAATTCCCCACATTGATTGGGTATCCAGAAGAAAGGAAAGTTTTCTATCTATCTATCTATCTTATCTATCTATCTATAACCTTTCAGCCATGAATTGAATCATTTATAATCACAGATATATGAGGCATTTTCATGAAAGGCTTGTAAACCCGCCTGATATACGGGTCAACTTAGAATCAACTGTGTATAATAACCAGACGTTTAGTTTCTTTTGATACTACTTGCGCAAGGCAAAATGAATGTACAAATTACATTTCAAGTTTAAGCTCCATACAACCACAGGGGAGTTTTCAGAGAAAATCTACTTGTAAAACTTGACTTTTACTTGACAGTTATGAGGCAAAGATTGTAACATGTAGCGTATGTATCTTATGAATTGACAACAAACATTGGTAAATTGAGAGAAAATACTGTATTGTCAAAACTACTAAAGAATAAATAATCATCAAATATTCAATATATTTTGAGAACCTTTTATTTACAATTTTAATGTCTCTTTATTTTATATAATTCTTAATATGGCATGGATTAGCCTTTTCAATCCGAAGTATAGGTGTTCTGACAATAAAGTGCAGATATATTCATGCACTATATACGGTATATAAACATTTACTGTATTTCATGCAAATACTTGGTCCGTCTGGACCCTCTTCGGGCATAGTTCAATCGCCGTCTAACCAAATCAGTCCATAACTCCGTTTCTGCATAGCATGTTACATAATACTATATGAAGTAGTGGTTATTCATAAACATGGTATTAATAATTCATGACGTTATACCACTGCTCTTTACACTTATGACTATGATAGAATTCAATATAAATATATAGATTAACATCAACATATGGAGAATATAATGTATATTATTGTACTATAATATATTATATAATACATACATAGATTCTAGGCATCTGATTGGTTAAGGAGCAGGCAATAACTTCAACCATCACTCCTACGATGTAGGTTTGAATGATAGTTAATTTTTTCCTCGGGAAAAAGTACTATCAACTTAAGCTCTGTCGCAACGTGTAATCTCTAGGCCGCCACATATAACATTGCTGTGTAATTTATGACACGGACGGTAAAGGGGACGCGACATCTACAATGCTGAGAGAGATTGGCCTTTTGATCACCTAGCCCTAGGGAGTAAGCCTAGGCCTGGATGAATGGATTTATTCGGTATTAACACCAAGAATAATCTACGAAAGTTTAAAGAAGACTTATTCCCAGTGGGGTCCTTATGGTGTTGATTGGGCAGCACACCGGAAGATAATCCCCACTCTTTTCTGAATAGTGTACTGCGTACTTTAACGTGCACACTGGCCATAATGCACATGGGACCAACGGCTTAAACGTCTCATCCGAAAGATGGTGTGCTATCTAACTTGTATTTCAGCCCTCCAGCTGAAACACAAGAAGAGCATCAGTGGGAATTGACCGGGGACCTAGATATCTCCACAGTTAAGTGGGTACCAATGTCTTCATGGCTTTTATGATTTTAAAATGTTTAATTACATAACAATCAACTCTAGACACGGTGATCATCTTAAATTTGTACATCAATATGCTCGAACAAATTCTCAGAAATATTCTGTGTTTCATTTGTTTCCACGCGCTTGGGAGGAGCTACCTGTAGAAACTAGGGATTTATTGGTTTTGAATCTTAAAGCATTTTTAAACGATCTTAAATTATATTTTAAAAGTTTTACAATTTCTATATATATATTTATTGTTAGGCAAATTTTACAGATTTTAAGTATTATTTCAATTGTTCATTTTATTATTATTTCATGTGTAATCGGAATAGCGCTTTAGGAGAACCACATGATCGTGATTTGGTTCACTTTTAGGAATCCTGTCTCGGTCTGTTTCAGATTTTTTATGCTTTTATTTTGTAGTATTGTAACCGGTTGTTGTTTTTTATGTATTTTATTGAGACAAAATAAATTAAATGAAATGAAATGAAATACCACCAGTTTAGCTGACTGAGCTAAGCTGCTCTCTTGGTGTGTACTCTTTTCATTACTTTTATAGGTCTCATAGAATCTATGTATCAGGTATATTAAAAACAAATATTGGCTGCTCTAGATTCAAGGAACGGTGAAATTTATAGTCCCTCAGTGATGTGGAGACCGAAGCTTATCTTCCGGCGGCCCTCATGAAGATACAGTAGGCTATGGTCTCCACACCACCTCAGGGCAATAGACTACACCATTCCCCTCAAGAGCAGTCAATATTTTGTATACTATATTATTATTATTATGTATTTATTTGATTTACATTTAATAGAAGTAATTACAGTATAGGATTATATTTAGAAAGGTTTTTTAGCTTTAGGAGTCTCAGGTGAGTTGTTTTCAGCCGTGAGAAAATAGTTACTGCAACAGATTTTGCACCAAAAAACCTGGGATTTTAAGGCAAACATTGTAACGACCGAACTGTTCAATTCCACTTCACTTCACTTGTAACGTCTTTGACAAGCTTAGCCAGCTCTATCCTCCTGTCTATTTGCAAGCAGATTTAAGCTGGACTGACTTGTGACACCCAACTGTTAAGAAAGTGGGGGCATGAATGTGCAAGTGGAGCTAAGCTCTAACACCTTTGTTAATTACCTTCACCAAGGAGGTTATTTACTGCTGTCTCTCTGTTAGAAAGATTGCGCAAAAACTAATAAATGCATCACCATAAAATTTCAAAGAAAGACACATTTTAATTTTCAGAAGGAAAGGTCAAAGGATAAGTTCACGGTCACAGAAATTTGATTATTTTACTCTTGAGCATTAATGAATATAATGGAATCGAACCTCACATTCAGGCAGAACTCCAGAAAAAAATGTGTCTTAATACGACAGGGCGATTCCAGTATTTCATTGATCCTATACTGTAGTTTCTCCCTTATACACAGCCTGTGTATCGTTGGTGCTATATTCAGGCACTAGAGCAGTGAATTGATCGAGCGACTTCTCTAGTTTGATTTTGTCAGCTATCATAACATCATTAGAGGCTGCAACGTTGATCTTGTATGTATTATAAGATATTGTTTCTTGACAGCTACAGTATTGAATCTATTATTTAGTCTATATTGCAAGCCAAATCATGTTTCTTAAATCTTCCATGTATTATAAGATATTGTTACTTGAAAGCTACATTATTGAATTTATTACTCAGTCTATTGCAAGACAAATCATGTTTCTTAAATCCTTTTTGAGGTGTTACTTATTGGCAGGCATTATTGGTGCATCATCCTCATACAAATAGATATCAGAACAGTTTTATCTGTGCAGCTGTCTTTCGAGCACTAAATGTTAGTTAAAGACTTCCAACGAGTGATGGGACATGATAAAGTTTTTTTGGTTTTTTTTTAATGTTTACTGTGAAATTGTGTCTCAAAGCAAGACAATCTATATTTGTACTTTATTATATGCAAATGGCAATAAAGAAATGGAAATGGAAATGGATATTTATTTGGTGCATATTCTCTCAAGCAAAGCTTGGTGATGTCACATACCAAAATCAAATGGAAAATATTTTACTCTAAAGCAAATTTAGAAGACAAAATCCGCCCACTCTGTAATTACTACTCCCACTGCGATCCAGCAAACGAATTGCGCTTTCAAAATTACCAGACATCTTGATTCCTCAGAGACACCTTTTTCTCATACTGTCTGTGTTTTGGAATTCCTTTCTGTGTATATTTAAGCGAGTTATAAGCTTTAAGATTGAAAATTAGAATGCAGAATATTTTCCTTGTCAATATAAAAATGTTCTGTATATGAATCCTTAAATGCTAGTATAAATCTTGCAGTTAAATGTACTGTTTTGATATGTCTCATTTTCAGGTGGGTAACTAATTTATTCCTTTTAAATTTAGTCCTTAATAGCTTAGGACTTCTTTGTGATTGGTCAATATGTCCTTATAGTAAAAGGAACGCTATGGTGGTCATAGGAATGGTAGGGGTAAAGTACTGTAGTTAAGTGGGGACATTAGTATGGTCATAGCAGAATTTGTGGTAGAGGCTTTGAACTCGTCACTGAGGATGAGTTAGGTGATCCGCTTGTCAGGCAAAAGAAATCTTTCAGTGCTTAAAAGTGAAATATGGAAAAATACTGATACTATCTCACTTTTGAGATATCATGTGAACAAGAAACGGGGAGAGAGAGAGAGAGAGAGAAAAAAAAGATGATGATCCTGACAATAACCAATAATAATACAGGTAATGCTTTATTGGTAATCATTCTAATAGGTTATCGGAAATTCATGGTTGTCCCCCTGGGCAGTGCAGCGCCACCCAACTTAACTACAACATAACAGACACAAATGGATACAAACATTGTCCACTCAGGACTGCTCTGTCAATTCGATTTCAATATCTCTATTTGCTAAGAGTAGCAAAACAGTGTTAAACAAAGTGTATTATTTTTATGATATTCAGAGTATTATGTAATGTATCAACTTGAAATTTCTTTTCCCAGATGTTAAATTTAATCTCAAGTCCATTATCCTGTACTTTGGAAGTTCACTGTTGAATGAGAATGAAATTTAACTGCTACAATTTATTACTGCTATATCAATTGTAGTGCAATTACAATTTAACTGTAGTTGAGGCATTTTTTTCTTCAATATTCAAATCTAACACCATTCTTCACTTTCGAATTGATGTCCTGTTTCCTATGTAATTGATGCATATTCTATCGAAAGAAAAAACAATCTTTTTTTTGTACTGTATGTAGGACACAATTTATCGAGGCTGTATTCATTGTTAAATTTTGTGTAATCACAAACTTAAGTTAAAATGCTGAAATTTTTAATGGTTTACTCAAATCAAGCATTGTCCATTGCTTTTAAGTTGATTTCCAGTTGTATTCATACAATTTTAATAAGGAAAACAATTTGTGTATTTGACTGAGTATTTTACTGCTTTTTGAGGTAAAGTACACTTTTCAAAATATGCAATTATTATTAATGCATTTGAGAGGCTGTATTTCGTGGTTTCAATATTCAAATCTGCCATCATCATTGGCTATTGAGTTAATGTTCTGTTGCTTGAAATGTTCATATATTCATCGGGGAAAAAACAATAGTCTTTTATATAGGACGCAATATTGGCAGTGTGAAATCTATTTCAAATTTGAGGTAGATTCTGATGTAAATTGGTTGGTGAGCTGATGGATGCAAGTGCATGAAGATTTTATTCCTCTATGATCAACTGAATGTTTAAATATAACATAGGCTAAAGAAAAGACCATTCTACTTGAAGAGCTTTGTTTTATGGATGGACATTTCATTTAATTTCATTGCAAATACAAATAAACATGAAAACAGTGGGGAACGCCAGCGAGCCAGGACCATAAGCCTTTCAAAATATTAAATTGTTGGCGGTCCTTAAGTTTTCGCCTCCTAGACTCCCACCAAGTGCTTTTGGGCAGCCTGGCGACTCCCTTCCCATGAATGCACTACTGTAAATAATCGGAAATGTCAGGATCAGCAAACAGCGAAACTATCACTTCATTTTATTTATATTTCATGGTATGTAATATCTGTATTTTTCAAGTCATCTACTGTCAACTTTTTTACTCCATACACATCAAGGCTCAGGCATTCGGCATGAGACTCCCGCATTTGCACTCTGTCTCACGCTCTCACGCTTGAGGACCAAAATCTCACACATTTAATTTAATATTGCCTTTAATAAAAAAATATATATATATTTTGTATCTCTTCCTAAATATCCATATTACAGTGTTTAAAATAGGATGGTTTTGTTGTTACACATTCGCACACAATTAAATAGTGGCACACCACACCCTGTTTGGGGTGGTTGGCTTCTATTTTAAGTAACCTTCTCGATATAAATTTTTGATAAGGGTCGGTAAATATTCAAAAAACTCTTTTACTAGTTTTTCAATGAGATTAGACAAAACTAGCTGCATCAACACTGAATACAGTATGTTGTTCTTTTACAAAGCAGTGTCAGTGTTGTTGGATAAGATCAAACAAATTTTGACGGGAGATTTGAACAAAATCTCCCGTCTGCAAATTTGTATAACTTGGCAGTAACTCTAGAGGGGGCTGTATTCAGTTGTTCAACTCAACAGTGATTGTGCAAATGAGAAAAATATGCAGTAATAGCACTGTACCATGTACTGTAGCATTGAAAGGATAACTTGAAAACAAAATTATACAAGATAATACAAAATACATACAAGTGTATAGGTCATGACAATGCAAATAACCAGAAATAAACTATTTGAAATATAGCACCAGGTAATGTTATGCAATATAAACTTAATTAGCATGAACTAGTTACTGTAATTACCTTTTTTAAATGTTTGCGGGCGGCAGCTGTGTTTTAGTGTTGTTGAAACTTCTTGGAATAGTAATATTGTGCATTTTTTCAATCTTTTAACAGAAACTAGGCAACCATGGATTAGCATAGAAATTTTGTAGTAGGAAAATTGTTTGTTCAAGTATGTATGTAAAACAGAAATTACAAACAACATTTGTAAATGAAGATAGTATAAAAAGAATGTGGAAATCAATTAAATTACATAACCAAATATGGAAACAGGTGCGCGGAAATGTTAAATCTTCCATACATCAATCCTAAATTTAAATTCCCTGTCTCGGTATTTGCTTATTAATTTTCAGTCAGTGTTTCAATTCTAGATTAGACTGGGTCTTAATGTTAGTACAATAACCCTAATCTTCCTTTAAGATGTACATTATCTTTGCGAGACCAAGGAGACTTGTACTTAAATATCATGATACCAAATCGAGTCACCAAAAACGGGACATATTAACCTAATTCAGCAGATGAAGCACTAGGATCTGTTGTCTCTTGTTCTTGATCTTTCTTTGTATACGCATCAACTTAAAGTTTTACAAGATAGAATACATACAAATTTGAGTCATTTCTTTAATATGTTGAATTTTTCATCATCTTAATCCCTTGAAAGGTAACCTTAGCTATTATGGAGAAACATTGTTACTGCTCAGGCCCTATACTTGCCTTGCACAAATTGCTGGTAGGTCCTTTAAAAAAAGTGTTAACCAATTCTTCCCTCTCCCCCTGACCCACCACCTGTTAATTTTGTAGTAACTTGTGATACAGTACACAACATTCTATTGTCCTGAGGTACTCAACAATTTTTAGTATGTAACATATTTAATTTGAATAAAACTCCCTGGGGCATTTATTGTTGAGAAGGGTTTTTTTGGGGCGTTTATTCGAAGGAGGCTTTTTTTTTCTTTTTTTTTTTTGGTGTAACATTGATATGTACATATGCAAATAAATTCCCACTGTAAATTTTCAAACATAATTACCATAAAAAAGATAATAATAGGCCGAATAAATTTTTTTAAATGCGTTATTATGTGATCATAAAGACTTATTGATTTTAACCAGGTTACAAAAAAAAGTAATTTTACTAGAGTAGAATATTGATAGAATGTGTTGAGAATGATGTTCCTTCCATTAGTTTCGTTTAGTCACTTGGGAGAGGGTGGGGGGGGGGATTTATTCAAAATTGTGCTTTTGAGGGGGACGTATATTCAAGGGGGATTTTCGAAGGGGTGTGGAATTTTTTTGAATATGGTATATTTAAGAGCTTCAACCCATCCCCCATTTGACTCTGCATCTGGACCCCATTGGGACTCACCAGCTCCTAGCCCAGACTAATAGGCCTGAATACTTGCCCTCTAAAGTTCCCATTTATGCTCTTGTGGCCTCCTATAGTGCCATACTTATTCATCATTTTTTCAGGGAGTTGCAAAATGTGGACTAACACTGGCCTCTGTTACTTGATTTCTTATTCTGAAGCTCACTCATTCTTGTTTGAATTATGTCAAACCGGAAAATAAGATGTGGCTTATTATTAAAATACAATTTAAATGAATAGGAGTAAAATATGTTTTAAACATCCTTAAAAGGCCAAGGCTGTACAATCTAAATTAGGTTAAAAATTCTATGTTAAAATTCTAATTTTCTCTTCATATGTCAAGCAACGTTTGGCATTTGAAGTGAAATGTATATGTGAATGAACTTTAAAAATAGGTACAGTAGAGAGTGTTTTAATAATGAGTATCAGGGTAGGCCTACAGGATATAATTATGTAAACTCCTATTAAAACCTAATGCCTTTTTAAGTAATTGGGTATGATTTCCCTAGAGCTAATTTGAGCGCTATTTACATTAACATTTCATATTCATCTCACAAATTCAGCTTTTGTTCAAAAGTGTCTAAGCACAATGACAGACTTGTCATGTTTTTTATGAAATGTTACACAATCAAAATGTAAGTTACCAAAATATCAGTATAATGGCCTTCATTTGCACTCGCAGAAATCTCAAGGAACCTAAATTTGGAACACAGTGTCGACTGGAAATTAATAATTGATTCCATTTGTTAAGAAATTATGCTTTGTGCATATCTTAATTTAGAATGTATTAATTATTGACCTAATTGAAACCTTAATAGTTAATTTTTTCTGTTCTTACTTTACATAAACTGAAATAATTCTTGAAAATATGTATGTATTGTGCTGGGAAAAAATTACAAAATTCAATATTTGAAAATGAACACACTTTGTATATATTTAAATATTGAGTGAATTTTTATCACCTTCTTGCCAAATTTATTTAAAAATTTGTATGAGTGTTGTTATGACTCTCTTGAGAGGGATAAATTTGACACTTATGTGAAACTTGTTTAGTATGTTTTTAAAATACCAAGTTCAAGACCAAGCTTTTTAATGGAATTGAGCAAAAGATTGTGATGCAGTTTAATGGCATTAGACTTAACATGGGGCGGTCATGACTTCAAGTCACACACTAATCACTTGTACTCTGTGTCTTTCTCCACCCGATAGTATCTGTGAGTACCTGGTAGGTTTTAACTGCTTAGGTCCTAATGCTAGCTAGCCACAACATTATAAAATACTTTGTTTCACAAACCTACCACCCACAGATAATGATGATATAAAAAAAAAAACAGGTGTTGAATTTTTTTAAAAACAGGACAGGATGAAGGTTTACAGGCAAATTTTTCTTAGTTTTCACAATAATTTATTTGTAATCATACAATTTGAATTTTCTAGGGACAAAGTAACCAAAGGTCCTGATGGAAAAGTTAATTTGTTCTGGACTTTAGGCCTATTTATTTATTTGCCTAAGGCCTATGGTAAATTTCCGTAGTTATTTTAGTCCACTTCCGTATGTCCGTCCATAATCAGGCAATGTGTAGCAACTACAAAAGTTCCATAATACTTGACATAAAATTAAAGTGGAACCCTTATTATGGGGATACCTTCAGGACCCAAAAAAGTGTCCCCTTAAATGGGGTGTCCCCTGAATATAGGGTTGGCCGTACTGCTGTTAAAAGATATATTTTCCTTCATTTCGTTGCTGAAAAAGTGTCCCCTTCCTAAATAAGTGTGGGCCAAAGGAAGGGTTCTATGATAATTCAGGGAGTTGTTATTCATTATAACAACTCAATGAGTAATTTAATTTTACTTAGTTTACCCATTTCTATGGAAATTTTCGTGGGGAATAAATGTCTGTATTTTCACACCATCAGACACTATGACATAGGAAATCTTTATTTATTTCTCACAAATAATGAGAAGCATTAACCAATCCGTTAACACCAGAACATCGCATTCTTTATACCACACAATAGGCTCTCAAGGTAAAGCCTAAGGCTTTGAGTGTATTTTTAGTACCCTTCTCACCCAAATTATCAAGATGTTGGAAACATGAGTGTTGTTACGACTCTCATGGGGGTATATTTGTTAGCATTTTGTTTAGTGTGTATTTAAAATACTAATGTCAAATTTTATGATTAAAGAATTAAGTAGAAGGCTGTGGAACATTGTTTTGGCGACTTAATATGGGAAGCTGGGGGCAGATGTAGGATTTGGCAGTAGGAGGTGAGTGAGAGTCCACACTACCTCAGGCCCACCATGGTTTTTTTTTTTTTTTTTTTTATTGCTTTTAACATACATAAAACAACATAATATAATATAATATAATGCAATATTACAATACACAATCTCATCTTCTAAAAAATAAATCCAAAACCAATATAATATACTGTACTGTAATATAAAATGAAATTAAAATTAAGTAAAAATTTAACTAATATATA
>NW_022719460.1:124962-134467 GCF_011630105.1 Anneissia japonica
TATATATACACACACACACACATGTACATATATAAATAATAAATAAATAAATAAAATGGTTGGGGTTGGGACCTCTAGGTGCACAGAAATTACACTCATACTGTACCTTTAAAATCAAACCAGTATATACAGTAGGCCTATGTTCATACTGTATCAACAATACAATACAAGAATGAATTTTCTTAATACAATATAGGTGGTGGGGGAGGGAGGGTGTAGTTGCACCGTCTTCACCCCTGCATCTGCTGCAGGGGGAGGTCAAAGGCTTAAGTCGGATTCTGAGATCACTTTTTTGTGTGCTTTTTGCATGTTCTCTCTCACGCACTGCCACCATGATTCTCCCAATAACAAATTTTTCCTCACAATTCAATAACTATAAAGTATTATCAATCTATTTACTGAATATTTACATTACATTATTGTGATTTTGAATGTGATTTCATCGACCATGCAGTAGCACCTAAGCGAGGGCTCCATTACTTATTTTACCCCATACATATTTTTTTTTAATTCATAAATACAATTTAATATATTTTTCCCATACAATTTCTGAAATGAAGATCCACTGTACAATGCTGTACCTGGGTGGGTGCATGTCCTCCCAAAAAATACAGTGCTTTCACTGAATCATATTCTACTCTTGTTAAAGTTGTCATTAAATATATAGATACAGCTTGTATCATATAGGTTTGATTGATTGAAAGACCAGACTGACATTGTGAACTGCACAGAAGTGCCATGATATAATACAGCATATAATTTAATGTTAATTTTGTTATTGTATATCACCCTGTGCAATATGCCTACACACTGTCTTAATGCGCACAAAACTGGATTGACAGATTAATGTACAAGTATTTCATCAAGACAAATTGATTTTGAAGCCTATGACTTTTCTAAACTTAAAATTTGAGAACATCATTTGGTTTCAAGTGCTACATTTATCATTATTATTAGCCTGTCTTCTCTCCTGAGACATGTAAAACAGAGACTGACATCAATGAGAATTTATCAGTGGCCTGGGAATGTTGAATGATGTAAAAAAGGAGTAATTCCAAATGTTTATATATATTTTAACTATCAGAGAAGGGGGGAATTCGCCTTATTCTGTTAATTTATGAGATAACCATGTGACTGAGGCCACTTTAGGGTATAGAAGTGAAACAAACATTGAACTAACACAAGAAAACACAAAATGTAAGATACGTATATTAAAATAATTCAAAATTTATATCAATAATATATCCACACACACTAAATTATAATATAAACATGCAAATAAATTATTTTTATAAATGATATACAATATCATCTTAAACTAATTAAAAAATAAAGCTGTGTGTTTCAAGGCATTAGTGTTAGTGAACTGAAAGCATGGATAAATGTTAAATTGTCAGTGTCTTTGAGTAATGGAAACAAATAAAAATATAACTAATGAATAGAGTAGAGATATTTGCAAATAAATAAAATGGTGAGGAAATCAAATTTAAACAGCGGTGCAAGTCTTTCTTCATAAAATGGACAATAAATAAAGGGATAGTATGCCTTAGAAGCTCTACTTTGAAGAGTTTTGATCGTTGAATATGCCCTTATTGAGGATACCAGCACTGGGACACGGTATTCCAGGAGATGTTGTACAAGAGTCAGCCTGACAAGAGTGTGCATAATTTGGATAGATATATTATAGTTGAAGATAGGAAATGAGCCATTTTGTAAAAACCCAAGGGATGGGATGATATTGTCACAGAGCATATAGTTTCCCCTCCTAAAATTTTGAAGAAATAATAGAACACCCAGGTAGTTACATATTTTTTATGATATCAAGTACATGTGATAAGATATCATCATGTCCATATATGGGTGTAATAAGACATAATCATGTCCATATAAGTGTGTGATAAGACATCCTTATCAGTGCCAGATTAACCATTAGGCAAATAAGGCACAAGCCTTGTGGGCCAGGCGAAAATGATGGGCCATCAAAAGTTGGACTGCAATATTATTTACACTCTATTTTCCGGTATTATTAGGCCAAAAAACTCGGACACATTCAATGGGGTCCATTCAATTAATATTTTTGGGCCATTTCCAAAATGTGCCTTGAGGCCAGGCAATGCTTAATCCGGCACTGATCCTTATGTCCACATATGTTGTGATAAGACATTGTCATGTCCATATATGGGTATGATAAGTCATCATCATGTCCATATATGGGTGTGATAAGACAGCATCATGTTCATATTATGTGTGTGATGAGACATTCGTATGTCCATATTTGGGTATGATAGGACATTATGTCCATATATGGGTGTGATAAAATATCATGTCCATATATGGGTGTGATAACACATGTCCATATATGGGTGTGATAAGTCATCATCATGTCCACGATCAAATCTTAAGTATTTTTTCACATGTTACTTGATATTGGTTACAGCTTTTGAATTGACATATGGATGACGTACCGTATATCCATATTTTGAGGCTTAGAGCAATGGCCTATCTTGGATTATTGGCATGGGGGCTAATGGGAACACATTTAGAAAATGGGGGCGTTAGCCAGTGGAATGAGGTGATATTTGAGCTGATTTAATATCTACTTGACTAAATTTTTTTCCTCGGCAAGTTACTAGTATTCCACATAGATTGTCTAAGCATATTCTCAGTATCACACATTGGTAGCTTAAGCATGTGAAGTTATTTCATATTAATAGGCCATATGAGGCATGTTGTGGCAAAATGGTTAAGTTGTCGCACAGTCCAGTATTGAGTAAATGAGCTATAACATATGGGAGCTCAAAAAATTGCTACAAAACCCAAATTTGTTTTTCACTTTAGATCAACAGTTTAATGTCTCATTAATCATATCCCAAAGTATTAGTTCTGAAAGTGGTTTAACAAATTGTTTATTTAACGTTATTTTTCATAGTTCGTTCTATTAAACAGTGTATGCACAAATAACTTTGAAAGGCAATTACTCAAAATCCTGTTTATCTTGACTCTAAGAGTACTGTACTTTCACTTTCCAATAACTTAGGCTTGAAATGTTCAATATGAATGAATGACCTCTCATTTTAAAGATCACATACTCAGGTATCTGAAAATACCAATAACTTGAATTTCAATTTTTGCTACAACTTAGCCATTTTGCCACAACATGCCTCATATGTATAATTGTTTTGTTATGTTTTTCAATTTCATTTTCATTTTTGTTTAGCTTTCTTTCCCATGTACGATTGTCATGTTTTGTCTTTATTGTCATGAAGAATGAAAAAAAAGAAAAAAAAAATTTACCAGTGGATGAATCTAAGAATTTCAAAATTGAAAGTTTCATTAACAACTATCTTGATTTAATTTTTCAAAATAAAAATTGTATGAATATCTATTAATACTTTTACGATTTCATCTAAATTTGTTATACAGTATATATTTTATATTAATTTTTTTTGCAACATGATATTGTTTAATTTTCAAAGGAAACTCATCTAGATGCACAGTAGATTAAGATAACATTTACACTTTTGATGAGTCTCTTTTTTTTTTCTTTTACCAACCCTCCAGTAATTGTATGTCAATTTGAATTTCCGAAGAGACAAATAGAGTGGACTGTGAACTATTAACTACCGTTATATTAATTTGAATTTACATAATACTACTTCCCCTTTAACGATATTCTGTCAATAGTGAAAGCTAGAAAAACTTCAGACAGCCAAATAAAGCTTTGAATTGCTTAATTAAAAGGATAAAATATCTTCTATTGAGACAGAGATCAGATCAAAACAATTCAATATCTCCTGGTTTACAGACTTTTTTACTTTGAAAATTGATCACCAGCCAATTTATAGATGTATGTGGTGAATATGGAAACTGTATTCATTTTAATTTGGTCTTAAAATATTTTTTATTATTTTTAATTAAAAGATAAACCAACTTAAATATATACTAAGTAAGCAATTCCTAGATTCAATTTGAAATAATAAGAAGCCAAGATTTAAGAGGCTAATTAAAAAGAAAAGCTAGTAAATGTAGCAAAATATAATACTGAATAAAAGATAATTACCTACCAAGAGAGCAATTAATTGAAAGATAAACCAACTTAACTGTATACCAAGTAAGCAATTCCTAGATTCAATTTGAATTAATAAGAAGCTAAAATATAAGAGACTCAAAAAAGAAAAGCTAATATATGTAACAAAATAGAATACTGAATGAAAGATAATTAGGCCTACCTACCAAGAAAGCAAATAAAATATTTAAATTTTTAATTGTTTTTTTTTTCTATCTCAAAAAGACAGTCAGTTCCTCCAAGTCCCATTTCAAGACATTCCTCTTTCACCAACATTTTGATTAGTTTTCTTCTTTTTCTTTTTGACTTTGAATTGCCTTAATTGCTCTCCTTTTCATTTTCTCTATAATTTTCTGGAGGCTCTGGCAGTGTGCCCTATACAAGTAAATTGATAATAATAATTGTTCTACTTATCATGACACTCACTCTGATTTCTGTATTTTCTTTGTTTATTTTATAGGTCCCTAGTTTTACTGGAATGTTCACAAGTCTGCTACAGATTGTTTTTGTGTTGCTTTACCCACCAAAGAAATTGGATTAAAAGATTGCGAACAAGTAAATCCATCCACTAGAGTACCCGTACTAGACTATGCAATACTCTGAACATATGCACCAGTTGACTGTGCTGTTACTTTAATTTATTTTTAAATGGATTTTCAAAATAGAAATTTATGAATGAATTGTTATAATTGAGTATATGAATATATTTTATATCAAGTAATTATTTGAATAATTTAATATGTGGTTTGTTGAGTTTTAATAATCAGTTTATCTCTTCCATTAATGTATTATAATGTGATTTTCAAAATGTAATTTTATGAATGATAATTAGATTTTAATTTGTTATGTAGTTTGCAATTAATGAATTGATTTACCAATTGATTGATGGACAATGATAAGCATAAAAGAATCAGTCCATGTTCTCCATTTCTTCTAACAGTTATCTTGAAATTCTCTTCTTATTCTTCATGTTCTCCCATGCTTTTTTTAGTTAGATATATCCAACACCAAGCACATTCACCAACATAGTCATCTACTGGATTTGAACCAGGAATGTTGAATTTGGAAGGCAAGCATCTTGCCAACCAAGCGGCAGTTCCACTACAATATCATATTTTTTACACATTTCTTTCTACTCCAATATTTTTTTCCTTCCCTAAATTGATACTGGATGAAGTTACAGTCCATCACTGTATCTTCTTAGTATCATTTCTGTTATGCACCATGAGCTTCATATTTAGCAGATATCATGCTATCATTTATGTATTTTTTTTCCTACTTGGAATTCAACAGCATGATTTGCGATGATATGTTATGCCATGTAACATGCAACTGTTGGAGAACTTTATATAATTCAATATAATCATGCTTATTGCATTTATTTCCAAATTTTTGCAGATCGATACTCCCTACCTTCCGTACATTTATCATATCTATAGTAAATTCCTTAAAGTAGGACAGGTAGAATTTCTGCTCACTACAACGCAGTGATTCATTTCGCTTGGACTTACTTTTTTATCTCTGTATTTTAATGTGTATTCAGGCAGTAAGTACTTGATTTCTTCCGGCAGTAACTTGTTTAACCAATACTTAGCCAGTTGTTGATTTTTCTTTTAACTTTGCAATGTTGTGTGGATTGGGACTTTATCTATTCCCAGGAATGGTGTGCATTAAGTGCTGACATATAAATATAGCCACTCATAAATTGGACTTATTTTGCGCTTTCTTTACAATCCCTGTCAATCAGACGATGAGCTCACAGATACGTGGTCAGGATTTAAGCTATCTTTGTGAGTCTACTGAGTGGAATTCATTAAACAGACAGCAGATAGATCTTTACTAGTCTTTGAGGAATGATGTAATAAAACAGATCTACATTGTCAAACTTTGTAAACTCGGTTACTGGCAGATTTTAGCATCAAATTTGAGGTTATTGTTACTATTATTATTTAGTAATTTTAATAATATTATTTCCAATCTGTGTTTACCTCTGAAAAATGTGATGTTTTGTCCTACCTGAAGTGTTATCATACTGAATACTCAGTTTGATCCCATATACTAGCAAAAGCAAATTTTAAGTGATTTGGGTTGTAATCAAACCCACTACCTCCAGATAACTAACCTGGTGTCACTACCACTGGACCACCAAGCTTGTGCTTGGTAATATTACTATCATTATTATTAATATTTCTCTTACTATTATTATATTTATCAATAATTATATTATTATCCTAGCGGATCTATTCATGGGAACCAACGAAAAACTATGGCTCTCTGATCCCAAGTGTCCACACTTTCTACATTATCGTAGGTATGTGGATGATACATTTTGTGTTTTTAATAACCAAAGTGACGCCACTGAGTTTTTCGAATTTATCAACTCCAGACACCCCAATATAAGTTTCACGATGGAAAATGAAAATTGTAATAAACTAAGTTTTTTAGACGTTCTTATACAAAGAAAATGATGGCAAAGTTAAAACAACGATATTCAGAAAAAGTACTTTCACTGGTCTCCTTTTGGCATTTTGTAGTTTCTGTCCACAAACTTATAAGCTGAGACTAATCGAAACACTTATTGACAGAATTTATAAAATCAATAATAGTTGGAAGGGCTTCCATGATGATTTGATGAATCTAAAAGGCATACTATTAAGAAATGGTTACCCCTCATATGTCATTGATAAAATTTGTAAACAATACATTGATAATAGTGTAACTAACTACACTAAATCAAAGGTTAATGATGATGCTCACAAAGTCATGTATTTCAAACTTCCATTTATTGGTAAATATTCTAATGATATTTAATACAAGATACAAAATATTGTAACTAAACATTGCACCGGATTGAAATTAAACATTGTTTTCACCACTACAAAAATAAAAAACATGTTCAGTATCAAGGACGCAATCCCTAGTAATCTTCGCTCTATGGTATGTCTCTCTCTATGGTAGTGTACAAATTCAAATGTGGTGGATGTAATTCCACCTATATAGGCTATACTAGCCGACACTTGAGTACTAGGATTGACGAACACCTTGGCAAAGACAAAAATTCACAAATTTTAAAACATCTAAATGAAAATAAAAAATGCAAAACATTAGCTAATACCACTTGCTTCAACGTCATTGACCAGGACAACAGTGAAATTAGATTACGAATAAAAGAATCACTACATATTAAATGGAACAGTCCAAATCTCAACGTTCAACTGAAACATTTAAGCTTACAACTTTTCAATTACCATACAGCACTAATGTATGCAAGGTGTTTTATACACCTTGCATATGATTATCTAGAACGATCGTTACGTTACCTTAATTGGTAACAGTTTGTTTTCACTAATTAATATTCATTCATTTCTTTGTATAAATACTCTTAGTTAAGTTAGTTAAGATTTTTCTTTCCGTTTATTTCGCCTTTCAGTTTGTACTGATGATGGGTGAGAGAGAACACCCGAAACATGTTTACAATTAAATCCTTAGTTCTTTTCTTAAAATATGTTGTATTTTTCATCAATTTGCGTCCGTTTGGTTCCATCATTAAGGATTTTAGTTCGGAAGACCTGCCAATTTGTTTGCTTAGGAAGTATGAGAAGATATCCCTACGCTTCATTAAAGCTGATTTGGATTATCATTTTTTACACAATTGTAAAACGTTCGGCGTTTTCCCAAAATTCAATTATATTATTGTTGTACTTAGTTCTTCAGTAATAGACCCTCTAAATGTTTGTAACTTTACACAAACTTTAACTTTCAACATCATATATTCATTTTGCATACCAAAGAAATTGTTTTATCTTTATAATTATCATTGTTATTAAGTTTTATTAATATTGTAATTTGTTGTGGTCAAGGATCAAATATAGAATGTTATGCCTATTAATTTATTATAATTTATCTTTCAACTCTCTGTGAACCTCTTTGGGCTTCCAATCCAATTAAATTCTTATTAAGTAAATCAACTTTCAGAAATTTATTATATGTTATATAATTTTACATAGTGTAATAATGTGTTTCGTTTATTTGAATGTTGGTGTTTTATTGCTCATAGTTTTATGGTGTTCCATAATTTTTTTTCACATGTATTTAAATGTCAATACTTAATTGGAATTTGCCGGCATGTTAGTCGTATAACAGACATATACTAAAAATGTAGCACTCTGGACTAACTTAATAGTTCAATTATATTTCACTTGTTTTTACTAGCAGTGGATGCTGGCTTAATCAGTAAAGGGAATATTTGAATGTTAATATTGTAATGTTTACATTTTAATTTGTAAAATTAACAAAACAAATTAATTTTTATTATATTGACAAAAGATTTAATTTGAGCAACACAAATGAACAGTTATAATTGTTGAAGAGATGCTTATGATGCAATAATAAAAGCAGAACATGAACTTGTGGATTTCATGTCTCTGATACAAAGATGCAATTAATCATGTATATGAAATATGTTTTGTAGAATGTCTTGCAGAATATAGACGATGATATTTTAATATATGGAAAAATAAATTTCAAATAATCAAAAGTGGTGCAGACTTCACCACTGGATGAGTACCATATTTTCTCCAGTATAACCCTCCTCCCCACCTTACACCCCCTCTCCCTCCCCTCTTCTTAAATTATGAGGATTTGCAGGTGGGGGGGGGGGTCTATGCCTAATTTTATTTCATTTCAAATTTGTATTTCAAAATCAAATCAACATACAAAATAAAGTAAATTAAATAGAATAACATTGTAATATAAACATAGGCCTATTATTCAATAAGCAGTTTTAAATGAAGTTAATGTATGTCATTGAAAATGAAAAAAGGGTTAAGCAAAATAGAAAAATGAAAAATACAAATGCCTTTATAGCTTGAAAATCTTGAAATCAAGTAACCAAGTTTGCAGTAGATGATTAAAAGGAATACCGTAATTCGATGCTAATCATGCTCAAATCATACCTGAGTGGACTTTTGCCTGATGGAATGCTAGAATCTAAAATTGGGTGTATAGTAGGAGATGGGCTTATACCCGAAGAGCTATGATATTTTTTTAACTTAAACGTTTTAAAAGTAGGCCTAGGTGATCCACGATAGTTGATGTACAAATTCTGATTTCAAGTTACTCTGGTATTAGCAGTTAATGCAATGATAGCAAGTTTTATAGAAAGGATTACTGTGGTCATCTGCGCTAGCTTGTGAAGTATTTCATATCTATTACCATATGGCTAGTGGCAAATGTAATGATGCTCTGTGCAAGGCAATAACCATGATATAAACGGAAGACACGTGGAATTTGAAGTTTAAATAAAATGCATTGGAAATGTGTTTGCGAGTTTGCACATCTTATTTTAAAGTAGTAATTGGGATA
Source organism: Anneissia japonica (assembly GCF_011630105.1). Taxonomy (NCBI): domain Eukaryota; kingdom Metazoa; phylum Echinodermata; class Crinoidea; order Comatulida; family Comatulidae; genus Anneissia; species Anneissia japonica. Next base: position 134,393 of record NW_022719460.1, read on the forward strand.
TTGACACTCTTTTTAGATACTACAAACATGCCACAGAAATTTATATTTTATATATGACTAGGCCTAAGTCTGTAT
>NW_022719460.1:134732-148483 GCF_011630105.1 Anneissia japonica
AATTATGTATATATATATATATATATATATATATATATATATATATATTATATGAAAATGATAGAGATAAATACTATAAGTTTATATCGACCTATATACATTACGCCTAATAATTTTAGGTTTGAATACAACACTTTAGAAACGTATATATACAACAAACAATACTAAAAACTGTACAAAGATAACAAGTAAAAATGCCACCCAATCCGACGCCCCGCTCTTACAGAGCATCATTATTAAATGATACCACAATGAAAGTGAAATGACAAACAAAAAGGCCCAGCCAATTTCTGGAGCAACTCTTATCAAAAGAAAATCACCATAACTTTTAACAGATAAAACTTGCCAGCCCCTCTAAAATTTCCTTACAGATTATAGTGATCAGAAAAGAAAAGGAACTATATTGTATGTAAAAAAAAAAAAAAAAAAAAATTACGATCATTAGAACACCAAGGTAACAAAATAGAACATTTTAAAGAGAAAGCAGAATCTACAAGTGTGCTAAAGCTATTCATTGGAAGCAGGCAGCTCCTTTCATAATTGCACATGCGTGAAACAACTAGCTCTCAACGCACATAACATAACATAAACATAAATAACAAACATAATATAAAAATAAGTGTTTCGGTGTGAATCACACCAAGGATAAACCAGGAAGTCTAAGACTTGTTTTGGAATCCTTCTGGTGGTGAATTGCGCAGTACACCGGGAGACAATCCCCTCTCTTTTTCGAAGTGTGTACTGCGTTCTTTAACGTGCACATGGGCCATGTTTTTCTTATCCGAAAAACGGTGCGCTATCGTAATTTGTATTTCAGCCCTCCAGCTGAAACACAAGGAGAGCAGCGATGGGAATTGAACCGGGGACCTAGAGATCTCCAGGGTTCAGCGCACACACAGTGACTACCACCAGATTAGCCGACTGAGCTAAGCTGCTCCCCAGCTACAGTTCGAATAACAGATGGCGATAGATAGGGCCTATAATGATGCGCCCTCATCTTAGACATCTTCTAGGCCTATTATAACTTTTACTCTTTATGCAGACGCCCTAACCAACTGACTTTCGTTGGAAGTTCGAATCAGGTTGGAGGCAATTGATATAACAATATTTAGCATGCAAAAGTAACATATTATTCACATAGGCCTATGTGAATATTAAGAAGTCAATGTGATACGCCCTCTTCTTAAGTACAGTACCTCAACGACAAGACAGTGTCTCCGAATAGATAGTTCTTATGCACGAGATCTCACACGTAAAAAGAAATTAGCTCTTAACCATCTTTTGGTAAATGCTTGATAAAATGCATACTAAACGGTAAGAAGAGTGATCTGCAAGTGTGAAAAAATCGCTCCAACGAGTTGGGTTTGCATACATTTAGATTCATCGTTTTACACCTACACAAAATTAAATCTCAATTCTTCAAATTCTGTCAGGAATGCGTATCTTCATTAACCTTATGCTCTTGTTGAAAATTGAGGATGCTCATGTGCAATTGTAACCACAGTAAAGTCTCTCCTTTGCTAAATAAAAGTTCAACGACTGATACGAATTTATTAAAAGGTTTAGATCTCTAGAGTCTCTAAATCAAATCAAATCATATATCATTTATTACAATCAGTAATCGGTAAAACTAACAAACTGAAGTTTAACTAATAAAACATTTTAATCATAAAATCACAACAAAATATAAAGCAAAAAAAAAACCAAATGACATGTAGGTCTATGACTCAAAAAGACAGACGATTAGTCATTCTTATTCAATCTTGTGTAGTTTATATAATATTAATAGGCCTAATACTGTATTTTCACAGGGATATTCATTCTAACGATTAGTGAACGTGAGAGGCTTCATATATATGGTTGTTTGCCTGTGAAAAAAAACAAGTTCCTGTTGACGTCATGTTTGATGAACTGCAGCCCGGGGATAGCTTTACCTAACAACCTAAGCCCTCCCCGAAAATTTAGTTCTTTGAATTAAATACGATTTTTTTTTATTGAAAGGTGGATTTGTCAAGTCTTCAGTTATTCAGTATTAAGTGTTTTTTTTTTTTGTTTTTTTTTTCTGGAGGGTTAATCAGAGAAGCACTTAGACCGAACGATTCAATGTGTCGCTGTTATTTAACGCAACTGATGCTGACATGAACGGGTTTTAAAAACAGGTATTGACCAGTGACAGTTCACATGATATAGATGATGTAGCTTTTAATAGTAGAGTATTTATGAGCAGAGTGACCGCCTGAATACTAGCTCTAAACAACAACGTTCAGCTGCGCAAGCAGTGTCAACCGCCTGCTTCAAAGAATGGACAGGAACTCCGAGCGATTAAAATACCTAAAATTGCTCACGTAATTATCCCTGTAAACGCTATGACAAGCGATTTTTAGACAGAAAATCGGACAAGCTCTCGTTTAATTCAAAAACAAAACCTATTTTAATCTGAGCTTGACAGTTATTATGTGTTTAAAATTGTTTGAATAGAACTATCGTTTTACGTTCTTGTATATCTTTAATTGATTCTTTCTGTCAAAACATTGTTACGCTATATTTGTTATTAATAAATGAGCAACCCGAGATGTCTAAAACAGAGCTGGTTAGAATGTGAAATAATCATTAATCGGACATAAGACTTCAACCTACTTTTTATAATAGGTTCAATCTACTTGCTGGTGCAATATAGAGATGAGTCGCGTAAGTATGTACTTGACAAGACCGTCTTGACAAGAGAACTTCCTAAACCATCACGTTATGTACAATATACTAATCTGATAAACATCGCTTCAAATGCAGTATGTTCTTAGTTAAGTGTTCTTCACAATTATGCCTACGATTTGTTAAGATTTTGTTTGTCTGCGAGGATTTATTTCTGAACATAGAACAGAGATTTATTTATGTCTAGTGTATTATCAATGTGGCTATGTTCTAAATTAGCTTTGCTATTTAAACTCATATTTTCTTCTTTTCTGGAATCTTTTTAAGTACTGGTCTCCCTTAAATTAAAAAAAACTTTTGGGACCGGGGTTTTTATGGTCTTTAGACTCTTTCTTGTCTTTAATTAGAAAAATTATTATTATAAAGATAAAAGAAATATGATCTTAATTGGAGGTGGTCTTTAATTGTGAAGGGTCTTTGATTGGAGGGGTACTTCGATTGGAAATAATGTTTCAGTAGTAGAATCGTAGTAGGCCTACTTGCCAATTTTATTCCAATTTCAAAATATACTTAACACCATCTATAGGCCTAGAGTAAGATTTGATTAAGTCAAACCACTTAAATAATTATATGGATGCAAGGATATTCTATAATATGCCTATTTGTACAGTTATTTGAGTAGAATGTAAACATAAATTAACAAATTGTTACATTGTTGTATGTTTTACTATCACAGGAACGTATTCGCACTTACCGGTACTACAGTTTAGTACGGTATCCTTTTATCAGATTTTACATTAAAATTGTATGGGGAATAGGTAAAGCATTACAATCCTTTATACATGATCGTAAATACAGACAAAGATACAAAGATGTTTATATTATCATACGCAAAGTTATGAGAAGTATTATATTAGAAACTGGTTTGCCTATCTGTAGTCCGACAACAAAAATCGTCGAAACTATCCGTAGGGTGTTGCTATTTCTATTTGTGATTTATGCTGCATCATTAGCCTATATTACTAAGGAGCTATCTAGCTACACGCCTAATCAGCATTTATCAAATGACTGATCCAGTTTATTGCTATTGGTAATTATCGACGTTGATCGGTAAAATTGTGTATTTGAACATAAATTGGTTTTAGTTTGAAGCATAGAAGATTATACAGTCATGGTTCCGATCCCTTGAACGATTCAAGTTGTTAAATTCTTATCTCTTAATAGTCAGGTACTATAAAAAGAATGTTCTGTAAGTGAATTTTTAATACAATACATCTATCATCATTGTTCATTATTCATCAATTGCCATAAATTCTTAACGGTATTACACGGTAGAACATTTATTATGTTGGTGTAGCATAGAGCTTGTCTTCCCACCATTATTATATGAAATTAATTGATAGGCCTTGGATATTATAAAGCCTAATCATATGCCAACAGCTGAAGTACGGAGAATGTATGAGGACAGAAAATGTATTGGATTAAAATCCATGGTTCGTGGTCGTCGAACTGCTGAGGGTAGATGGCACCGACAGATAACCATAAGAACAGATGTGACTAAAAGAAAATACTAGATTTTGGTATATTAATTTAATTTGCCGTTATATCTTAGAACCGTTAATGTTTGCAGTTTTGGAACAACATTATTATTCAGGTTTGGTATCGTGCGCTTTAGTTACTTAACTCAATTACGTTACACATTTCTATCAGTTTACTGGACTCCTAATTAAAACACATTACTCGATTGTTATTTAAGCTCTTCAGTTCTGCTCTCTCACTTCAGTATATTGAAATTAATTGATACGATGCGATTAAAGAACAAACGAAAAAAAAAACTGTTTGTGTAAATGGCTTGTCTATATCTTACTAATGATGTATATGGCCAACCAGCCAAATAGAATACAAATATAAGGTAACGATGTAGTTAAATAATTTATATTTGCTGATATGCCTATTTGTTATATTTATTTATTCATTTATTTATTCATTTTACGAGAGGTAGTTGGTAGTTGGTTTACCGGGTAGCTCAGACACGAAGCGACCCTTACTGGAGCAGTGAGCATATCTATACTTAAAAGTCCAAAATTCACACTCTCAACTCTTTTCCCTGGAAACTGTGTGTAGGTATATTGCCTAATCATAAGCATTATAAAATCAATTTTTAATGTGATAATATGATGTAGAGATACACATAACCTAAATATTAATTCCATTGTCAACATTAGGCTGTTTTTCAAGTAAAAATAGAATTTAAAATATTTTCTTCCCACTGAAGCAAAAATAATGTTCCGTGCCTATAATTATTCATATTGGCCCAATTATACCTTTCTATTTTTCCTTGTATTGGCCCTTTTAAATATAAGCTTGTAACCATGCAAGTTAAAGCTTTCATAATAATACGCCTATAAATCACTGTAAACTGGAATGTTTTAGTCTGTCTCATATTAATCTATTTCTTCAATTCATTTAAGTGTCTGAATTACCTCAACTCAACAGACTGTATATTTTAATGAACTTAGTCCAGTTTAGGGACAATCTGTAGAGGATAACATTGTATTTATTTTGACATACAATTTACTTTCACATTGTCTAGTTGCCAATATAGGATGTAAATTTCATAACGCATTACGGAATAATTAAGTCTTGAATTTAAATTGTCACAATAGGTCTATTTCCTACCGTAAGGGGCGGTATAAACTGACCGATGTAGAAGATGGTGTTCGTTTTCTTTTGTGTACACCTAAGCTATCATTACATTGATTGAGCCGCTTTTCCAGTTGATTTATTTTCAAATAATAACGGAATCCATTGATTAATGCTCACCATGTAAATGTTAAATATATGCCTACTAGTCTGTACAGAACAAATAAGCCTATAGTGTATAAGCTTGATAAGAGGTGATTTAATGATATATTAATTGTTTATGCTTTCAAGTACTCTTTTTAATATCATTTAGGGTTATTGAATCGCATTCTATCTGCAAATACATATGAAGAATAATCCTAATCATAAAACATTTAGGTGACACAACTAGGCTTAATCCAGAGATGTTAAATAATAGCGCCACCAACGATAACTTTAACAAATTATTCGTTTGTAATAGTTTAGTGGTGAAGAATTTTTGTTCTAATTCTCACACATATGCAGTCACTGTTGGTAAAAGTTAAATGGGGCCGGATTCATCGATCAAAATTAAATGATACTACTGACTTCTCTTCTAGGAATAGATTTAAACGTATCGAGTCGTTGCGATTCTTTTGATAGTTCTCCATATATTTGTGATCGATGAAATGTGTGTATTTAATCGCTGTAGAAGAGCATATCCATACTTACTCACTTCGTTCTTACGACTTGAAAATGATGTGGGATAATGAGCTTATTGACCATTAACTAAATGATCGATCATTCTGCAATTGTAGGCCTAATGCCCTGGGTGAAATGTTTTGAAACTGCTGCATCGTTAGGGAGTTTTAAATGATCATGGTAAAGATAATTATTAGTCCTGATTGTAAAGGTCATTCAGCACGTCGTCTAAAATTGGTTAAATAAATTAATAGGCCTACATAAAATGAAAAAAAAAACAAGATGTAAAATAAAAGTTGAACTGTTAGTGCTGATAAATATATAGGCCTGCTGGTAATACTATACAGAAGGTCAAGTACGGTAGTAAAAAATCCTTGTCTTCCGTCCTGGGTTTTTCAAAAAGTTGGTGAGGGACGCACTTATTATTTGATATTTTGTTATTTTTCACAGTTCGTCAAAGTATGCCAAAGAATGTTCTCTACGTAGCAAAATGTGTTGTTAAAATGCATCTGTGTTTAAAATGCATTTGTAATCTATAAAATGTATCAGCTATTGAAATTTTGCATTTTCGATGTAAAAAAAACAAAAAAAAAACCAAAAGTTTTAATATAGCAACAACAAAAAAAAAACAAAAAAATCGTACGGGCCCAAAAATTGGTGAGGGAGGGCACGGGAAACAAGGAATTTTTGTTATTTGGCCTTTAAATAATAGTAGTAGTAACGGCGGTAGCAGAAGTAGTAGTAGCACTACAGAAGCAGTAATAGCAGCAGCAGGCATTAAGCTGCAGTAGCAATTGAAGTAGTTGATGATGACGATGATGATGATAATGATGATGATGACGTTGTTGGTGGTGATGATGATAATGATTATGGTGGGTGGTGGTGGTGGTGGTGGTGATAATGATAACGATTATAATGTCGACGATGATTTTTTAAAAATTAATTTGTTTTTGTGCTGCTATTGCCTTTTATTTAAAATAATAAGTAATATAAATAATAAAAATTATTGAATCTGAGGTATTTATCCTGGTCAAGTAAAGAATGAAACGAATTTATACATGCGTCAGGTTAGGGCCGCACGTCATTATATGTACGTCACAGGATCGTAAAAGTTTAAAAAGCGACAGAATCAACTTCAAAACGGCGTGTCAATAAGTTTTCAGTTGTTTTTTTAATGAAGGTACATGGATTAGCCTATGTTGTAAAAATAGTGTCTTTAGTGACATATGCTTATCACACACGACTCCGTTATTTAAACATCTTGGCATGTTAGATATTGGTGAGTTAGTTCTCCAATATCATTTTTAAGTACAAAGTTCAGTCCAAATCAGTACCGTACTACACGCACTTTAAACCGCCTTCTTTAAATTCAACCAAGTTCACGTTCATTCAACTAGACTCGTTTACAGGTTCTGCATGGGGCCATGCGAAGTGTAAAGCACCAGTGGCCCTGTTCCCCCTCGATCCACACCATCCCCCTCTGCCAGGTAGTACCCTAAGAAAACATACTACTCGTATATTTTATTGTGGCCCTGTAATGTAGAATCCACCCATCTACGGTATCATCAAGAACTTTTCGACAGCTTCTCAACAATATACACTATGAATTTCTCGACAATATATACTATGAAATGTCACTTAAATTATTGCTGAAATATTAACAAAATTGTAGACAAGAATATGGTTTCATAGAATCTTAAGGTAATACATGTTTTTAAGCGGGTCTAATTTGCTTTAAGCTTTGCTCTCCTAATACTCTTCACTCGTATCATTATGCATTTTGAACACATGCACGGATTTCGTTGATTTGCACACTACTGTAGGCCTATACATACTGCATTACGAAACCCCGTAAACTGAACATTAATTTACAGGACTTGCAAAGTAACAGCATTGGCGTAACGAATGGGGCCCTTTAGGAGCCTCCCCAGACGCTAGGGCCGCGAAAGGCCCCGGTGGGATCTGGGGGCGAAGGCCCGGCCATCGTTTTTAACGTTCATGACGTATTTGAATGCCTTTTTATACACATTCGAAAAAGCATACTTAATTTTAACTAAGATATCACAATAAATATTGCAATAAATACAAAACAAAACGAGTCAATTACTCAGCAGACTTGGGCTTGGAAAAGGGCCTTGGTTATTTGTTTGTAAAACAAAATTTGAATTTGCTGGGAGACCCTTGAGGCGCCGGGGCCCCTGGCTTCAGTCAGTGAGAGCTCATACCCGTTTTGCCACTCAGTAAGCGGATCGGTATTATTGTTGCGTCGGTTAAATGGTGATAATTTTCAATTTCTGATTTTCAAGGACAGGCTATTAATAGGAGTAAAAAATACAAGTTAGCAATAAACCATGTCGCAGCTTACACCTAAAAGTGGTTATTCCGATGTACTAAATTTATGTCATATAAAAGCTATTCATTTGATGTTGTGCCTATAAACATTATTTAGATCAGTAGGGGAAGATCGAGGATGTAGGGAACAGGGTACGGAACCGACCCCCTGATAGCCTACCCGTAGATGTCAACGCTCACTAACCTTATGGTGCCATTGGCCAGTTATCAGTATATCCATTTTACTATGGAGGGGAATAAGCCTATATTCATCTATGATACTGTGTCGTGGAACCTCGTGATGATTTTGGACTATTTGCAACTTACCTAATGCAACTGATGGTAGCCTTCTTAAATCATATTGGCCTGTTCCTATTAAAAATGGTTTAATTTTAAGTAGAACTATCCCTTTTACGGTGATTATGACTGAATCCGGTTACCTGTTGAAAATACAGGATAGGGCCTACTAGATTATTTTCAAAATTCAATGTCGAAATAGGCCTACAGAACAAAAGTTGTCTATTATTATGCTTTTATTATATTATGGACAAAAGCTTGTATGTTGGATGATAATTATCTATTGTTATTGAATAAAATTTCAAGCCACATATGAATTAACTTCCGGATTTAATTTTGTTTGGTTTCTTATGTTTGAGTCTTGCTCTACCATATCTAGTTCTATTTATGTCACTATGCACAACAATATAGGTCTATTATGTTTGTACAGTTATTTTTTGGACAAGTGGAATGATTTAACATTTCTTTTATTATAATATCAATACTTCCTTTTGTATTTTACTTTCTAGATGTAAGAAAATGAGTATTGCTCTATGATCTAGTTCTGATCACTCATGTATAAAGATACGACTTAAGATCGTTAGAACTTAACAAGTGAAATGAATTAAAATTTCATTCAAACGTAACTTCCGTTTGTATTTTAAAAGTGAATTTCACTCTAAAATCAAATGACTTTAATTCTTTAAATAGCTAAATTTAATCAAATTTACTCTAGAGAGTGGAATTTCACTCCATTTTCACAATTGTTATTTCAATGTAGGCCTATTGAGCGCACTCATTCATCGTATTAATGTTTGGCAAATATAGAAATCGGACACAGGCAGAGTGAGCAAGAGTTTTCAATGGTTCTTCGTTAAACCACGCCTACCTGCGCAATGGTAACATCCTACTTAACGAAGACGACCTGGTAACTCGACAAAGCAAAATGGCTGCATAGTTACCGCGATACACGCTGCGTAATCAAGGCTGCTTCGGATTGTGGCAGTATGGGTTTTTCGTAAAAAGTATTTAAAAAATAATGTTTTTATCCAGTTTTTGAATTCTGTTAGCCTATAATTATTTTTTGACTTCAATGTGGGTAAATATTGTAATTTTTATTTTCTGAAATTTAATCTAAATTATATTAAAGCAAATGTTGTTGCTAAACTGACCAATCGGCCATATTTTGTTAGTCACATGCACAACTTAACGCTGATTAACGCATTCTGGTTACGTTAATTTTCGTTGTCAACGAAGTCTATTTTACGAACCAGTCGAATGAAAATAATACTTTTCATTGAATAAGGGTCACTCAGGGGATTGACATGACTATTGAGGCATCATTGCATATAATACTTTGATGAAGGGTGGGTGTTGGATGGGGTGCTTGTCAAATACTTGAGTGACGGTTACTCAATTATTTATACTTTGTTTTCTTTAGTGTATTGTATTCTGTTTGAAGTATTACCGTATTTTTTGACGCACCTTTATCATGTGAAATGTGCCACTGTTTAAAAAGGATAGTTTCCGAATAAATTATTATATTTATTATTACTCAACAAAAATTCGTACTCAACGAAATGAACCAGTCGAATAAGCTCAATGTCAAAGTGTTTTACTGTTTCTGGCGAGAGATGGCAGCAGATCGGATTAAGTGTTAGTGGGGACGAGAGAATATCAAACTATATAAACAAGCGGAACTTCTACATAACGTCCTTCCAACTAGAAATAGGCTTTATTTATGGAAAATGGTTAATTCAAATTAATGCCCTAGGTGTAATGTTGTTGAGGATTATGCTCATCTATTTTTCGAGTGTAACTGTGGAATTATATTATTGTTAATAGATTAGATGTGCTGGTTACTTTTTGTTGTTGTTATTGTTGCAGTGTTTTTGCAGGACCATATTGTAAAACAGCGGTAAGATCTCGCCTGTATATGTTATCCTGCCAAAAGATGTTTTAAATAAATAAATTTAAAAAAAATAAATAAAAGATAAGTATGATATTGAAAAATCTTTTCATTTAGTTCTGGGAGCTGGAAATCTTCATGTTTACCATCATTTATCTATTGGAATATTTTGTATATAAAGCATATGAAATCTTAAGAAAAATCTTGGCTCAAGCAATATTCTTTTTAATGCATAATGTAACAACAGAAGATATTAAAAACATGTTTTGCATGATGTTTTAATAACCTGATTTACCTCTTTAATTAAATACAAAAGAAACAAAAGAAAAAATGTTGAATAAAAGTGGGACGACCCCATAAAAGAGAGAAAAAAACTATAAACATGTGAGCGTCACAAAAGAATGGTGGCGGCAGTCATAAAGAATTCATGCTCTTACAATATATATATATATACCGTATATATATATATATACCGTATATATAGGCCTATATGTTAAAACGCAGTCGTGAAAGATGATAGGCAGTTGACGTAAGTTTTCCAGGAAATATCAAATTTATTATACGAATATTTCGGGAGCGTCTGCTCTATCTACTGCGTAATGCCTAGGCATAAATATATATGTGTATGTAGGAATATGTACGTAGGCCTATGCATATTTGTGCAATTTAGATATTAGGATAAGTGTTGTCCCATATCTTTAGTTTCTATCAGCATTTTATTTGTCACCGAAACTGATCATCACTGCCTGCTGTATCTTTGCTATCACAACCAAGTAGTTTGTTACAGTTTTTTAATTAATATTGTAAGCCATTTCGTTTATCTATATTAACATTCACATTCATGAATTTCTCTGAAAGCAGAAAACCACGTTTTACATTATTTTCATAAGAAAAAGATTTCACTATTAGGTGTCAAATCTGTCGATGTTAATGCAATAATATGGCTCATTTAATTCATTATTGCTTTTCTGTTTTGGGTCATGTAAAATGCATGCATCAATAATTATCAGCCATTTAAATTATTTACGAATCATGGCTGGTCTTTAAATTCCGAAGGATGGGTAGTGTAATGTTGATAATTCTAATGTAATGTCTCTTCTAAACCTCTTATGTACTACTCGGCCTGTAAGAAAAACAAACCAGCGCTAACCTTGTAAGGCCTAAACATTCTTGTTCGAAGAGAAAACAAATAGGGGAAAGGTGTCAAAAAAGGGGCTCTTTAAGGAAAAATGTAATCTGATACAGGCACAAATGTAATTAATTTAAATATTGTTAAAATACGGTAACTAATAATAACCAAACGCTCAATGGAGAAATATGTCTAACTATAATTTTTAATGAACAACAGACTAAACAACACTGCTCAATATAATAATAATAATAATAATAATAATGATGGTCGACTTATAGAGCGCATATCATAGAGACATCTATGCGCTTAACATAAATAAGAATACAATTAGAATGATACAGGTACTTAACTAACCATACTCCTTAAAATAAGCATGGTTTGGCCGTTGGCTCCGAGGAGTTCATCCACCCTTTGCTCAGCTTTTTTTCTTATTGCTGCTGGGTGACCATTCACCCTCCCATCCAAACGTCGCTAAGGGTAATGCCGTAGATGGACTGCCAGTTAGTCGCCGGCGATTCGAATTGATGCATTTTAACGTCATACCCAGGACATATATCTAATTTTAGACATAGGCCTAACTGTGTCTAAAATGTTAACATTTGACTATGTTAGTTTTTGTCCTAACAAATAATTGGTGGCAACAAAACAGACGGGGACCCAGTTTAGGCCTATACACCTTTCCTCTACATAGGCCTACAGACAGAAACTATAGTTAGCTCTTGGCTTTCGCAGATTTGCCTTGTGAAGTAAGGAAGTTTTATAAACAATCGACAGGTCTATAACTTTTAATCAATGTAAATAGGTAATTTTGCATTTTTGTTTAGTCAATCTGCATTGACTGTGTAGTTTAAGAATGAAGGGGCGTTTATTCAAAGCGGGGCGTTTACACTGGTACAAATGATGATGTTTTCGAAAGCACAGTGTGCTGTACTTTTGTACGATGGTGACGGCAAATGATTCAGCAAACTAGGGTTCGGCAAACTGGGTTGTCATTATTTCGGTGAACTGAATTCTGCAAACTGGGTTTTGTCAAAGAGGCCATTAATTCGGCAATCATGATTTTCGGCAAACTGGTTGGATACCGTTTTGGTGTCAGTGCTAGACCAATTCAATGGTGGACGCTAATAAGGGGTACGGTGAGCGCTTGACTAATAATTCGTAGGTTTAGTCTGGTAGGGCACTCCTGTCCTTGGCAGCAATTTTCCTTCAGATACCTGGTTGGTTGTGCACCTGTGTCTCATAATATCCAAATTACGGTTGAAGCAAGAGTGCATGTAACTACCGGACCTGTGTCGTTGACACGTCGTCGCAAAAACATCCTCTGAAATATTGAATTTAGGAATGGTGTTTCTTCTAAGTAAGAAAATATACATATAGGTAAGTAGAGAGTGTACCATACCGTAGTTGTACAAGCCTGTATGCCTTCATGGTGTTAAATTTAATTGCGGTATCAATTGTTGTCTTGTTGTTCAGGCCTACATTTTCACACTGGAGACTGCTCTAAAATTGTTTGAGTCCTTTTCATACAATGGCATTAAACCGGAATATCTGAGTGAAAATGTAAACAACAGTAAAAAGTGAAAAACATAGCTAAAAATTTGCTGTTGTGTAAATGACATACCGTATAGTCGTAGGCACCTGTTTTTGCAACCTACATTCAACAATGTAAATTTAAGTACTCTTTAAAAGTAGGCTAAGTGAAATCATCTTAATTAATTTATTAAATTGTAATATTATTTATATAGTGACTTAAAAACGATCCATGGGTCGTAAAATGCGTTTATAAATACAGTAGACCTAATATAACATCGCTAAATATAAATTCATGATCTTAATGGCGTTAATATTCTCAAAATCATTGTCTGTATATACATTCTATAATTTTTCTATGTAAATCATTTTAATTTAATAAAGTGTATATTATTTACATAGTGACTTAAAAACGATCTACGGGTCATAAAACTTTTATTTAAATAGGCCGATAACAATCGCATGCAGCATAAAGTGGTCCTTATGCCGTTAATGTTCACAAGAGGTGACCAAAATATGAGGGGGCGTGGAATTTATTTTCGGTGGCCACGCCCACTGAAAAATATTGCTTCTTAGATTCCCGAATACACGTTAACCGTGACAGCATAAGCATAAGCCTAG
>NW_022719460.1:148551-198959 GCF_011630105.1 Anneissia japonica
ATTATATTATATAAAACTAGAATCTTTATATTCTATTTATATTACGTTTATATAGTTCTGATGTAACTTTTCCGAGTAAGAAATAATAGTAAACTGTAGTGTAATTTATGATACATAATTGTGTGTACTTCCTTTATCGTAATTGCATTAATGATAATGTTATATATAATCGAATTAAATATATTATAATCACTTCGATTACAGGCTACTATATCTTATAAACACTCTTTCCAAATATATTCACATGACACCAACAAATTACGAAATTTTTCAGAGTACACTAAAGTGCTGTCAAATTTTACGTAACAGGAAATGACGTCGGTTGCTAGGCTACAGCTCATGCATATTTTGTACCACCTGAGCTCATTAGACTAACAATAAAAACTTTTAGCTCAGTTTTGACAAAATCGACCAAAAAGATTTTATTGTTAGTCTAATTAGAACAGGTGTCACTGAATATTCATGATTATGCATGAGCTTGTTGCTTAGCAACCACGTCATTTCCGGTTTTATGTTTTTGTTGAGGGCGTCCTCGAAAAAATTGCTAGTTTAATAGAGTAGCACATATTGAGTTAGAAATAAAAGTAAACTGTAGTGTAATTTATGATACATCATTGTGTGTACTTCCTTTGTCGTAATTACATTAATATTAATGTTATATATTTCATGATTATTAATCAGTATATAATCGAATTACATATATAAAAACACTCTTTCCAAATATATTCACATGACACCAACAAATTACGAAACTTTCAGAGCAAGGTGCTGTCGAATTTTACAAAACAGGAAATGACGTCGGTTGCTAGGCTACAGCTCATGTATATTCAGTAATACCTATGCTCATTAGACTAACAATAAAAACTTTTAGCTCAGTTTTGACAAAATCGACCAAAAAGATTTTATTGTTAGTCTAATTAGAACAGGTGCCACTGAATATTCATGATTATGCATGAGCTTGTTGCTTAGCAACCACGTCATTTCCGGTTTTATGTTTTTGTTGAGGGCGTCCTCGAAAAAGTTGCTAGTTTAACAGATAGAGTAGCACATATTGATGAAGCAATTTTTAACTTTTGGTTTAAGCTTATTAGTTTATTATAATAAGGATATTTTAGCTATTGAATTTATTAGAGTAAACATAGACATTTAATAAGATGAAAAGAAATTCAGAATTCCACTTGATATTTATTTTTAAGCATTGAAATCAAGTTGTGATATATATATATATATATATACATATATATATATATATATATAGATTTTATATTTATATAACTGTAGGTCTATATCATGTACATCTGGCAAAAAATCAAATAAATATGATTTTAATCCTCAAAATGTTATATCTTATTATTTTACATGTCTATATTCTTTACAACAAACGGGTTACTTTATCTATTAATAAGATAAACATTAACAGTATTATTATACAATATTAATAAACATAAAGCCTACAAGAATTACTACATATTGCTAACATTATTTTTGAGATTATTGCAGAGGAAAACATTTAAAAAATAAATTTACACTATATTTTAAATAATTTCATATCCAGAATTTTTGCAGGATGCTTGATGAGTGACACAATTTTTGGCTATCTATGCATAATTGGTAAGTTCTGTTGTCCTTTCACGATTAAGTCCAGACATTATTTCCTGATAGTTGTGGCTTCTTTGTCTACATCACTGGAACAGAAAAATATTGAGGAAAGATCAGGAAACAGAGAAAGAATTATAACGGAGTATCATCAAAACATGATATATAAATAAAAACAGAGGCAGAGCCAGTAGGTTTGCACCCCAACCTGAACATTATCGTATTCAGTTATCGCAATGGACAATGCTGCTGATACAACATAATAGTACTCCACAATTCTTATCATATCAGCATTATCATATCAAATTCTAATTATTTATAGTATCATCATACCACGGAATGATGTGAGGATTAATTAATACATGGCATTGGGTCGGGCTAGTAGATCGCAATAGTGCAAACAAATTATGTTAGCATTCCGATTGTAAATAAAATTTATAAAAAATGTACTATTCGATAGAAATGAATATATAGATTCATAAATACAGTATATTCAAACAATAAACATAATACTATATCTATAATCTTCATACAAACATTTTTCATGATATAATATTTTTTGATTGATTGATTGAATTTATTTGATGCTCAACATGCATAAGCAAGATAACAAATGGATTGAGATCAAGGAAAGTAAAAATTACCGTAATGAGCATCAGGAATGCCAATTAGGCCAGAGTCCAGCCCATTTCCAATGAGGTCCAATTTAAATATACACTGTCTGTCTTGAGCTGGAAGATAAACAATTTAATTCCATAAGTGAATTATTATATTTAAGTAAGTTACAAACTTATAATTAAATATATGAATGGCAAAATTTTTACGGTACAGGATCGGCCAATGTGATTTTAGACCACAATGGGGATTGGCTATCAGAATATATTTGTTTGGATCGGCAAATTAATGTCGCAGAGTCGGACGAGGAAGTTAGTTTATAAGTTATGGTAACTCGGACTACATGAGCAAGGCTAGTTGCGTTTTAAGTTAAATATAATGTTTAGTTTACAGCAACATGTGCTACTGGGGCCCCGACCCGGGATTTATCAACCTTAATGGACTTTTAAAAGACAATTATAAACCGATTTCTAGTTTGATAAATCTGGCCCCAGCATACCAACTTATGCGAAGAATATAAGGACAGGCTGAGTTATTTAATTTATTCCCTTTATAGGTCAGAAGAAATGTTAGCCGTGTTTTACTTTTTGCTAAATATTTCTCCTCTAATTGCCATACAAGTGTGGCTTATCCTGTTTTTTAAAAATCCCATAGATCCTGCTAATTAAGGACAGTTAGGTTAGGACTACATTATTTTCAAAAATCGGTTTCATTAAGGCAGCTAAATTGTAGAAAACTCTTCCTCCTAGCCCCATTTTTTGTTAAATGGTCTGCTGCCTTATCTCTTATTGAAAACTGGGAGCCCTCTTGCTAACATTGTTTTCAAATTCAAGCTTTTTTGTATTGCCTTTACTTTCATGTATGAATTACAATTTATCATATGATCAGTGGACCACTTTTGGTGTTGGGCAGTGCTCATGTCTTGATCTAGGCACTCTCTAAGTAATTTCATCCATTGTATATCTATATGTTGAATTGGTAATAAATAAATAAATATCCGTGCACACATGGCCACATAGAGAGAGTGAGATAGAGACGCTCAGCCATGTACGGCTCATGTCTGGTTTTTAAAATGTATCTGTATTTCAAAATGTATTGTAAATGTATTTCACATTTAGACTTTCCTCTGGATGAGCATTTCCTGTTAAACGGATACCGGTACTTTATAAATTTTCATTAATATTATCATTATTATTCTTATTAATTATTATTATTATTATTATTATTATTATTATTATCATCATTATTATTAGGCCTATTATTATTATTAGGCCTATTAATATTATAATTAGGCTTATTATTATTATTATCGTTATTATTATTATTACAGTCCTATATAAAATGCTCAACTGCTCTGTATATTCCAGAAGGGGAGTTGTGCAACCGGCCACAGTCTAAATTATTCAAAAATTAATTCGAAAATGGAGAAAAAAAAGTGAAAATTGTATTGCATTTCCTCTTAAATGGATATTGGCACTTTATAAATTTTCATTATTATTATTATTACCATTCTTATTCTTATTAATAATAATAATAATTATTATTATTATTATTATTATTATTATTTTTATTATTATTATTAGGCATATTATTATTAGGCCTATTATTATTATTATTATTATTATTATTATTATTATTATTATTACAATCTTCTATAAACATGCTCAACTGCTCTGTATATTCGAAAAGGGGAAGTGTGCAACCGGCCACCACCTAAATTATTCAAAAATTAATTCGAAAATGGAGAAAAAAAGAGAAAATTGTATTCATATTTAAGTCATTTCTGGCCATCTAGAGCGAGTTGATCTAGAGAATGGACCATTAAAGTGACATAATCATAAATCCAAATGTGAAAGTCCTCCCTGGATCCCCTCTATTTCGAATTTCAGGATCATCACTACAGTAGTAGCTTTATCTGATATCGACATCATGGAAGTACACATCCATGAAGATATTATTATCAATATTGATAAAAACGGTGTCATTTGGGCCTACCCCGATCAATTTCGCTGTCCTTTAAAATAGGCCTAATATAGAAAATATTTTTGTCGAACTATAACAAATTTCGATTGTTCAGGATTAAAAGTTGTGTGTACCAGATCTTGGTAATAAACTGCATATATTGTCAATGAAAAAAACAGATACGAATCTACAATGTAAACAACGAACGGAAGTTAACAAGCCCTAAGCTGTAATTCCTGTAAATAACATTTTTTAGCCAGTTGCAGGTCTTCGGTGGTATTAGCGAGTCACTTGGAATGTATGTTGTCGAATAGAATGCAGCATGTCAGTGCATGTTTCTGTCGAGGAAATTGTCAATGCCTTCAATGCGGCTGCCTAACAAACGTAGTCAAAATAATAACCATAGAATGATGCCAGAATTCCCATTTAACTAGTGAATTAACGATGCAAAATGTTCAATACTGTACTCACATTTGTTATTACTGTAATTGTAAAGTCTCCTTCGTAGTCCATTGAGTAATGTTGATGTAAAACGCCACCTGGAGTGGTATAAAAAACAATTCATATTCTTTTTCTAATGCGCCATTCCTTTATGACGATGACGACGACGATGATAATAATAATGGTGGTTATGATGATATTGATGTTGATGGCGATGATGATGATGATGATGATGTTGACGGTGATGATGATGTCGATAATTATTATTATGTTGATGATTGTAGGATAAGAATCGACTTTAAAAAAAAAAGACTCCGATGGAATCAGTATAGGCCTAGGCTGTTATGTGACACAAAGGTATTAATGGTCAAGCCGGCCATAATTACTTGCAATCTAAATTTATCACCCTTTTAAAGTGAGGGACATTATATTTAAATGCATGTGCTATTTCCCGGCAAAGGAGCCATTTTTGTCAACCATAATGTTGTGTCCGCCCCTTGATGGGACCGGGTAGTGGCTGTACTGGTTACCAGTTGGTGCAGATCATGGGGAGACGGGATTTTTGTTGGTGCTTCATTTTTACTATATAAAAGTGTCATTATCCGCCATTTAGAGATACTATTTATTTCCAACAATTTTCACACCTCAGCCCCAGATGGGTGTGGACTCGCATTTTATCTTTGAAGTGATAAAGTAAAGTAAATACATCAAAGACGGTGTTAAGTCTTATTTTCTATGGTCTCATCACACATACTAATGATCTATGGTTGCCAAAAATCATGGTAAAAGTTCATGAGAAAATTGTTGGCGCTTCATTTTGACTATAATGGTGATGTGATGAGTGTCATTTTCTGCCATCTAGAGGTAGGCCTAGTATTTCCTCAAATTTTCGCACCTCAGCCCAACTATGGTGGGGCTGAGGTGGGTATGACTCGCCTCCATCCCGCTTTTATAATGGCCAGACCACTTCCAAAACGCTTCCGACAGCTATGCATAACACAATGAAGTCAATCCGGCGTTGGTGATTGATCAGAAGTACCGTAAAGCGATATTTTCATAACATAGAGGGCGCTATATCTACATTTAACATAATAGGAACTTAACAGAGTCTGAGTGCCTATATACTGTACTACAATTGCTGTGAATATAAATATTCTGACGCAATGAAATGAATTAAACGACCAATCAGAAGAAAATATAAATAGCCATAGGCTCTTTCTCTTTATTGCATACAAAACAACAAAAAGAATACAGGTATGCAATAGGAGCCAAGAAAAATAGCCAAAGCTAATCGAGCTTGAGCCCTTTTTTTTTTTTTTTTTTTTTGGTTCAAACATTTTCAATGGGGGTGACTTGGGGTGTGAGGCCCTGCTAATTTGTTTTCTTTCAGCAACTGTTATTACAGTGTCCTAATAAAGTATAGTATAAAAGTGGTTTGGCACAGCAGTGAAGGTTTGGTTTCCCAATTTTGATGCCAGGGTTTCAATCCCTCGCTTTGCATTTCACTTTTGTCTTCGAGCAAGGCACTTTATCTGCACTGCTTCTCTCCACTCACGAGCATAAGTGGGTACACCACTCTTATACCACTTTTCTCTCCATCACTACTGCTTTTACATCTGCCACTCCTATTATCTCCCTTTAACACCACTACTGTTCCTTGGGCACTCTTATGACAACCAAACTAGTCCATCCAAAACCTCTGCACCCATTAGTGCCTCTAACACAACTATCTCTAGCACCTCTATCACTCTAATTACAATACTACTGTACAGTTGAAACAAAAAGTCATTGACAAAATTTTACAAATGATTCCACGCCATTTATTCGGTTGAATTATCTTTTTCCTGGTTGTCATGGCAACATGTACAGATATGGACCTCTTAAAATGACTAAATATGGAAAAGAAAGAAATACAATAAAAAAGTAAATTTGATGGAGTAAACACCACAATATTTTGTCCTTTGTGACAACAAATGAGATTTGCATTGTAAAGTGGTTATGTTGTTTGAATTGAGCACAAATACTGCCCTCAACATTGTAACTTTTATTTGAATATGACAGTCTCTACCAAGGCTAAAACTTTTTAAACCACAGAAAAACAACTCATTATCATCATCCAGAAAACTATCTGTTTGAATTTATAAATGCCTCGAGATATAAAGTAAAACTGAATTGATATCTTCATTAAAATTTAATTATAAGACTTACTGTATGGAGTAATAACCCTAGACACTTAACCAGCCATAATACCAATAAGGTTGCACGACACCGTTTTAGCATCCGAATGTGTACACCGTTTTTTTCTATACAAGTAATTGAATATGAACTTAACAATGCCCTTCGATCTAATAGAAAATTAATTATCAAGATCTGATTGTTATATATCTGTATAACAAAACAAGTTAACCCAGAACAACCGTTCACTGTATGGAAAACCACCGTACTTTGCACTAAACTGCACTTGACAACATTCTTGTTACAGGAAAACTATCACTATCTACAGTGCATGGATTTATTAATGGGCTGACAAGTGGAACTTTTTGTCACAGATGTGTTTTATAGCATGAATCTCTACATCCTCTGACCTCATTACAGAAACAAACAACTAATCAAATTAGGACAATGGAAAACTATTAACAACCTTTTTTACTGAACACACATAGTCATCTTATTTACAGTAATTTTTACAATGTCAGTGTCATCTCCAATCTCACAACACAGCACTTCTCTACCAAAAAACACACACAAAGCAAAAACAATAACAATAACTTCCATAACACTTATGTTTAAATAATGATCATTTCTTTGTTTTATGAGGTAAGGACTACTAGGGAAATGTTGGTATCTTGCATTACAAAACACCAAAGTTTATAGTTCAAATGTAGCTAATCCGCTGGTTAATCTATATATATTGTCGTCGTCATCATTTCAAATTTTGTTAATGGTTTTTACAAGGCTTCATTTTCCCATGAAATACTGTTATTGTTTTTTTTGCAGCAGTTTGCACTGCTAACAATACACCAATAGAAAGTTCTGTGTGTAAAGTGACCAAATACCATATAATACACATACATTTTCAGTGGCTGATCAGACTACTAGTCATTACACCTAATACACATAACATTAAAACTCTGTGAGATATTGTCATCTGTAATGACATACTTTGGTTTACTAGGTTTATCTCCAGCATCATTGAAATGAACCAACGACCTTCCAGGCTACTCTCAAGGCGCTATACCTGTCTGCCACATTGGACTTTTGCACGATCATATATATACTTATCATCATACAAGGTACCGTCTTCTCTAAATAAATATCACATTTTCATCCGAACTTGAATGTTTTTCACTATCAAAATCACTAGGAATTAATAAAACAGCGAAATTGACGTCCACGTTTTATGAAATCAAAGTTCTCTGTGGGAGATGCGGAGATTTCACGAACACACACGGTAATTTTATACAGCAGAGCAAATCGCGTTTTTTAGATGACATTTCGGCAAGTTTTAATCATAGACAGTTGCACATATTTTCCTTAATCAAAGGATTCAGGTTTTGCCCGCTTCTATCGATCATTGATCACCAACTCATTGTTTCTTCAAAAAACTGAGTAAGCAGGGTCTCTATAATGACAAAATCACTATCAGAATCGATGATTTATATCGGAATCATCAATAGATTACTTCGTACAGAGTTGCTTTCTTGTCACCGGAACCAGTTACTATATACTTGTCATCACCAGATATATCACAGCTGAGCACTGACGATGATTCTTTGGACTGTGGAACAATAACAAATTCTTATTAGATTTTTGTAGAATCGAATGACTAACCTATATTAACCCTGAACAAATAATATAAGGGGATGATATTTGAAACACATGTTATAGACTAACATTTTATAGTTAACAGAATTAAATATTAAATATACATAGTAATATATCAATGACAATAACATTAATATAATTGATTCTCCACACATTTTATCTCTTGGTGTCACTTGCGTTTGTATATACTAGAGCAACTAAAGCCCTGCACTCACAGCGTTGTAAAAACCATCGTACGACGGTCGTTAGACGAATCTAACTTTGCCCACTGAGAGCGCTAGACGATGCGATGCTGATGGCAGTCTGAACGGATCGTCATTAAACACGATCCATTGCGCGCATATCGTGCGATTGCATTCTCCATAGAATTGCCTCAGCTGACTGCCATCAGGTACAGTGACTACCCAGCCTTAGGCTCACTACTAAGAGCATTGCTTATATGTGTGTATACTAAACTGCAATACTGGTATCTATTGTCATAAGAACAATTATATAAAAATTAAAATGTATTCTAAGTAGTCTATTCTGCCTCACAACCTAGTAATAGGGCTTTTAAAAACATTTTTACAGAAATCATGATATAGTACTTTACTTTTATTTTACAATCTGAAGACCTGAATCAAAAATATTACTTTCTAATACACCTAGTAAGTTAATAAACCTTACCTGGAATATGCTAGCCCCATAGGGTGTCCTCCATGCATTGAGCAGATTGTCCTTGCCTGTGCTAACAAACCACTTTCCACAGTGTGCAAACTTCAGTGATAATACGCAGCTCTCGTGTAAGAGAAGTTGGTACTTGTCCGGTTTACTATGGTGTAACACCTCAACATTACTACTTTCCATTCTGTAACGAAAAACAAAACAAGATTATATGAGGTGTTAAATTGAATAATAATTCATTCAATTATTCATAATTTAAATTTAGGGATAATAATTTTGAGCTTTGGAAAACAAGAACTATATTTGTATCAAAAGATCTTACAATAACAAAATAGCGTTCTCCGCAATTTCTGCGTGCAAATTCTGTAATAATGCAGCGTAGGAGTAGGACGCTGTCTCGCAATTACAATTACTTTGTATTGTTACCTGCGTGAATTGGATGCTTCTGTTTGTTACATGCAAACCACGGAAAATGCTATCTTGTTATTACAATATCTTTGATTTTATGTGACTAAACACTGGCTGGAACAGACAGCAAATTATTCTGGAACAGGCCTCATGGTTTGCACATGCAATGTGTAATGAAGTTCAGGTCATTACATTCTCCTGCATAGACACTACAAGTAAAACACATTCACTTACCCAACAGCAAGCCAGTCGCCTGTAGGACAGTAACCAAGGGAGAAAATTTGTGATGTGAAGTCATGCTGTTGTAACTGACGACCCTATAAATAAAGACATTCAAAAGGACATTAATAATAATCAGGAAAACATTGTTCATGTTCATGGAATTACAACTTGTCTTCACAGAATAAACCGCCATATGGACCCCAAGCAGGGCTTTTAAAATTACTAAATGTATCACACTGTGACTTGTGTAAATATTTTATAATTTTTACATTTCGGTAAAAAAAAAAATTAGCTTGAAATTCATATTGTAACATTAATGCTATCATTAAAACAATAATAAGGCTTTAGACTAATACAGAGTGCACCAACCAATTCGAGACATCTAATTTTGAAACTCCCCTAATTCAAGATCATTTTTGCAGAGAAACAAATAAAAATCTTCAATCTTATAACACAAATTTAACCCTCTAAGTGGAGACAAAAACCACAGACTACCACAAATTTTCAGGTCCTAAATGTGGTCTCAAATTAGATGGTGAACTGTATTGGGAAAAATTAAATCCTGCTTTACTTTAAAAAATATATATATAATTGTAAATAATTATTTTCATAAATGCTTTTACCTCTCTAAGGTCCCATGACCTGACGGTGTTATCTAAACCACCTGTCCACAGTTTGGTACCATCAGGAGATATATCAATACAACTTGCACCATCTGTGTGTCCCTGGAATTGCCTAAAATAAACAGACACATAAAATTAAAAAAAATATTGGTCCATAGATCAAAGAAGAATAATGGAAAAACAAAGACTTTCAGTTCACCATACGACAGTTTACACAATGCACACAAAAAAACTTTGATCTTCAAAAATCAGTTTTAAAACCAGATGCAATTTTCATATTACACTGGGCTGTATAATTGAGGTATAATTGTGATGTGCTGGCCGAGACAACCCTGGCACTGAGGGCGCTCTTCTGTGTTCACATTTTACAGTGTGCATATTTACAATCGGCCGATTCCACTTTTTCTTATGCACTACCTTAACTCTACAGTAAAACTTACCTGACTAGCGTTTGGTTATGCAAATCCCATACTGCAATGTTACCATCACTACAACAGCTAAAACAAACTTTAGAGTCTGGGCTTATGGCCAAAGCATAGCACGCAGGTGCACTGGATGTAAGTTCTGCTTTTATACGTGGTGTTGGCTGAAAGATAATAAATTAGCATAAATGTTTCTGTGAAGCATAACTTTTTTCAAAATCCATAAATTTATTTTAACTCAAAGGTAAAGAATCTGGTAGGCAACTACCAGAGCTTACATTGTAACTTGCATTACAACTTGCATTGCAATTGTATAATAGTATTAAATTGTATGAAATAGTAAATCTGCTATACTAATATAAGCTGACGTATACTTACTGCTGCTAGATCCCAAATTGAAAGGGTGCTGGCCTCACCCCCTACAAGTAACGTCCTGCCGTCTGGTAGTAATTTACAAGATCTGATGTAATTATCTCGATTCAGACAATCTAACTGTGAAACTGGACTCTTGTTCCCGGGTTGACTGATGTCCCACACCTTTACACAACCCTGTAAGTGGAAACAATCAAGTATTAACAGAAGTCTAACCTAATTATAATATTTACCACATATTAAGCTCTGTCTATATAATATTAATAACAGATGCTGGTACTTTTTTACTATATAATGTTTTCATTGACCATAACAAGGGCAATCATATTTTGTTGTTTTTAAATCAATACAATGACAAATGACTACAGATAGTTTGCATTTCTGGAATATAATTTCTTGTTCAAAAAATATTTATAAAAAATTTTCATTGATTCAGGCATGTGGGTTGCAAATGAGTGTCATTATTATTCATATTGTTTCATTTCTATTAATATGCAGTGCACAATTTGAACTCCATGATTTAGCTCTCACACAGTGTCTACCACCAGCTCAGTCGACTGTGCTATGCAGATCATTTAAACAAAACATTTAATGAAATTTGTAACCAAATGAATCATGGACTGCACAAGTTCATGCCTTTACAAATGGGAGCAACATGCTCAAGTTCATTTCTGTGCATGTATAAGAAGATTATACATGTGGGTGCATTTCATTACTCACCTTTCCGCCTGTGTAGACGTGCCTTGTAGGGTTACTTATCGTCACGGCACACACCACCTCCCCGTGGTTCAGGGTGTTTATCTGTCGAGCATGACGGGGAATCATTGAACCAATGAGAGCATCCGGTGGAAAGGGGACAGGCTGCGTTTGCCCATCAGCACTCACATGAAATGAATACGCCCTGCAACATCAAAATCAAGTTTGTAATCTTCATTTTTACTTCAAAATCAATAATAAATTAAGCCACATTACCCTGTAGCAAGGGTATATTAATTTAATGCAGACATCTATTAAACTGAGGATTAAATGCCTATAACATTTGCTGTCACATGCTTCAAATCAATGCATATGGTCATGTGATAAGGATGGTGGTGCAATCAATGAACCAATCAGAGCGTCCATTACAGAGAGTACAGATTACATGTGCCTATAGCGCTTAAATAAAGGAATATATGCCCTAAAACACCAAGTTAATGTTTATAATATGTATAGTTTTATCTGTATTTTAATAAAGCCATAAAGCACCCTCCAGCAAATGTATTCTAATTCTAAAGTTCAACTAACTACATGGATTAAATATCTGTCAACGCAGTCTATTATCACATGGTCCAAATCAATACACATGCTCATGTGACTCAGAACATGATTTTGCTTCAAAGATTTAGGGAGCAGTATTAAAACTTCCTAAGAACCAGATAAGGTTAAAGTGGAGTTCCAGTGTTAAAATTTTCTCAATACATTATATAATTTTGTCTTAACATCTTAGAAGCAATTCACTAAAATTAAAAAATTCAGAACTTTGCATTTTCCCTAAAAACATTTTCCTGATCAGTGCAATGCCACTGTTCTCCTCTTTAGTCCAAATAAGTAATACACACACTAAGAGCAATACGCCTAATACTTACGGTTTACCACCCGGAATTCCCGCCATTCCAGATATTCTTGATTGGTGTTCAAAACCATTAAACTGCAATGATGAAGATAAAAAAATGTTAATCTATCACAAATACATATAAAAGGAAAATATATATCAATAAACCATAGAAATAGAATGAAACTGAATTAATTATAATTACTAGTTTTTTACTGTGACTAAATAAAATCATTTATCATCCTTTATTGTCTTTTTATAGTAATTTTATGTTTAATCAGCCTCTCAGTAACTTTTTCAGATATGTGATTTATAATTTACATTTTAGTACTAATATTTTTTATAAGTTAATTTAAATTGATTGAAAGACTTACCCCCACTGGGGTGCGACTGTAGGGATTCAAGGCGCCTGGGGAAATGTTGTGTTGCATGCCGGGTACCGGATATTGTCCTGGTAGTTCTGGGTTGATGCCGTGACCTCCAGGATGCATGAACGGATAATGCCCTGGTATAGAAGAAGGGGGAGTGTGTAATGCTGAATCAAAAGAGGGGAAAACACAAAAAAAAAACCACAAAACATTAAACAACAGGACAAAACGAGTACTAACATAACATGCATGTTTGATTCACACGAGAAAAGTAGATTGCAACTTTCATTTTCACCATATCTCTCCCCAACAACCCAGCTCATATTCCAGATATTAGTGTTTAATATTTTGGTTTCGAAACTCAAATAGTTTTCAAAATAATTTGGAGTGCTTTTAAACTTTAAATCCAAAGGTCAGCTTTCAAATTCGGATAAAATTCCAATCTTTCTTGCTGTGTTTTTATTTCAACAAAAAGTTTTTAAACAACAGAATTTACATACTTCCCTTAATATATAAAGCATATTCTTTGTTCAGTAAACATCACAAGCAAAATTGAAAAGAAGAAATGAAAGTACATTGGTTGATAAAACAAAAACTACAGTATTTAAAAACTACTGTTATCACACGTGTTGCAATGTGTGTCCACATGGTCTACATTGTTATCACATGTTTAAGGATGGTGGCCTTGTCTACACTGTATCACATGTGTACAGACCATGTCTATACCACTGTCATCAAATGTTTGCACCATGTCTACATGGTGAGTTACAGCATAATTTGTATGCAGTAACTGTTTTCTGATATATTTTGATGTAGTTCATTTTTATTGATACTGTTGTTTTATATCTGACTATCCCAGAAAGAATTATCTTAAAGTAGTGTTCTTTGATATGATACATTTTGATGGAAATAAATGTTATGATGAATGAATGAATTAATACATGTAACATTATGTCTCACATATCATGATATGTACTGTGTTTTCACCATGTGTACACCACACCTTCACTATGTGTATGCCTTATCTATGTAATGTGTATACAGTGTTTCACCATGGAAGAATCTTTCTTTCCTCCATGGTTTCACTATGTGTAAACCAAATCTACACCTTTTGTACACTGTGTCTGACATGTCAGGCACAATGGGTTTTCACGATGTCAAAACCATCAAACTTACCAAGTGGTTGAACTTTGACTTGCTTGAGACTGCTACCGGCGGAGCTACTTGGGGTGGGTGCACCACTACTTGTAGGAGTGACTGACTTTGACACTGGTGATATTGGTTTGTCATTCTGAATACACAAAAAAAAACAAAAAAACTTGGCTTGAGAATATACTTTGATCTTTTATATTCCTTAATCCATAACAATCTCTTCAGAAGAAAAGCAATCCATATATGGTGATTGATAATCTCTATAATCTGTTGGATTTAGAGATTATGGTTGACTCGTTCACAAGGAGGCTGCTATTAGAATAAGAAAACAGAATTGCAAAAGCTAGTTTCAAATGTATCACTTGATATAATACATTTTTTTTTTCACAAACCTCTTTAGCTTTTGAAGATGTTGGTGTACTTGCACTAGATGAAGCAATACTGTTTGGGGTGCTAGAACGCTCCTTCTTAGGGCGGTGCTTATCACTGTCCAATCTATCTCTGGGCGAAGGCCTCTCACCATTGGCTATCGGTGATTCTCGTTCCTGAAAATGATAAAAAAAAATGACTAATAACTTGAACATTCAGGAATATAGTGTATCAAATATTCTTACGATACAAGAATCACTGATATAATAAATGTCTTTTTTTTCACAAACCTACATAGCTTTTGAAGATGTTTTTCTTTAGTTTGTCATTATTATCACTATTATAATATTATCATCATCAATAGTAATGTTCACTTAGTATGGATTATTATTATTAACTTAGTATTAACTAGTATCTTAACATAAATTTAACAAATAACACAGGGCTCCATAGTTATAATTATTTCAGTGATATAGCATTAAAGAAGTGCCCTCTATCATAATCTACTTCACTATATATAAACAAGTAACTGGGACTGATTAATTCTGGCATATAACATATCAGCTTTGCTCACAGCAAGAGAATAATGAGCTTACATATCTAAGGTTTCCCCCTAAATTGAACTGAAGGCCACGGCCGACTCACACCAACACGCTGTGTTATAACGCTGCAGTTAGGCGAGTATGGAGTCAATTATAAACCATATTTGATATGTAAGCAATGGGCCCTCTCTGCGCTAATGTCTTATCGCTATGATCAAATGTTTTGACATCTCCCTCAGAAAACAGATCATGGAATCATTACTAACAACAGGGTTAAGCTCTGTCATAATATAAATTATCTCTACCTCATAGAAATGCAAATAATATTTTGTACTTCATTATTTTTTTATAAAGAATTTTCTTAGTTAAATGAACTTGTATTTTTTAATATTCTGATGTTCTATATTTATTACTGTCTTCAAATAATGATTAACACAATCATCCGGACTGCTTTGTACTATGTAAGAATAACACAATATCCACAACAATAAAAAAAAAAAAAAAAAAAAAACTATACGAAATTATTAAGTATATAATAACAGACCATATTATTGCCAAAAGAATAATATTTGGTTAACCTTATTGTTTTCATTATTATCCTGTAGCTGAGAAACTTTCTGCCTTGTCCTAACTAAAAAACAATTTACATTAAAAAAATCCCCTCTAAAATGCATAAAACGAAAGTATTGAGATGAATCATAATGATATAGGCAAGTGTTTGATAAGGTTTCACACATCAGTAATGATCAGGATAACGCTGTTAATTGGAATAGCTTTTTTCCTTAATTTTGTTAATATTATAGAGGCTTTAACAGTATTCACTATAGAGAGAGAGCTTATTGTATCTTTATTATTCTCGCTAGGTATCTCTTGGTAGCTATTAAAGCATATGGTTCAGAATATTGTATTTTACTACTACTTCTTTCTTTTTTTTTTTTTTTTGGAATTCAGTTGTAGAAGCAGTCAAGAGATTATTGATAAATAAAGAATGACAGCTGTATAACAAAGTCAAAATGTGTGGGCAGTATGATTTAGAATAAAAAATTATAATATTTTCTGTTTAATATTTCCGATCATTATTAACTATTTATTCACCTTGATTTTAGTGCAATAAATCTACAATCTCAAATTTATATTTCTTATGTATGATATACAAGATGTAAGAAAAATTGTCTCTAAAAAAAAAAAAACATTTGGATTACAAGGTACTGTATGTTTAGAAGCAATCATGTATGCTGTATCTCACATTACAGAATTCAAAATTATGTGTTTTAGTCTATTCTTTACTTATCATTCATTATTCAATATTAAAACCTTGTTTTTTTTTAAATATTGTGCAGCATATCCATTTTATAAAATGTACAATGGTGATGTTCTATTTAAAGTTAATTTTTACTTACCTCATTTGCTACATCCACAACTAAATTCTCATCACTTTTTTCTCCATCACTTTCCTGAAAAAAAAAAGAAGAGCAATTTAGTCAAGAAACGAAATTCTACGCTGGATATTTAAAAATTAATCATGCTGTTTATGAAAAACTAAAATAAACAAAAAAATCAGATGACTGATGTAACAACTTACTACTGAGTCCTTATCATCTCTCTTCCTTTTGTTTTTGTTGTTAAGATTCTCACTGATGTCGTGACTATTACGATCCCGATCCCGATCCCGATCACGTTCACGTTCCCGTTCCCTTTCACGTTCTCGTTCACGTTCTCGCTCCCTCTCTCGTTCTCTATCTCTTTCTCGGTCTCTGTACTTTTCTGTTGAGTTTCTTCCAGATGGTGATAGAGAATTCTAAGGAAGAAAAAAAAAATATCAATTAAAAAAAAACAAAAATTATTAATTTTTTTTACATTTACAACCAATGGATACATATTTCAGATGGTTTGTGAGCCTATAGTGAGTGTATTATTACGTGTATGCTGTGGCCTTATTGGTTGCCGAGTATCAACTCAAAAAGGTAAGTAAACTGAGGAGTGGCACATAGATCACCATCCAAATGACATTTATGTACAGTTACAGATGAAGTATTGTGCTAGGTCTGTGACCATATGTGACAAACGAGTGACAATTATGGTCACTGAAGCTGACGCACTAATTGTATTATCACATTCAAGAGCGATCGGTCAGCTTAAAAGGATTCCAGAGTCATGACGATACCACATAAGATGAGAATGATTTAAACACATTGCGTACGAGATGGACGGAAAATTTTCTTTGTGCGCTCCGTTTTACATTTCGCTTGGCACATAATAGCATCCAACGAGAACTGAGTGTCATATCTTATCAATTTGAAAACATTATCGTTACAGCATAAAAAAAAAACTAGACACGAAAGCAATCATTGCTACAAAAAATAAAACTCATTTTTGAATGCAGAATTTGAGTGTCTACACTATGATATTAAGTAAAGATCAGGACAAAAAAAAGCCCAATTGAGTGGGATCTAGAAGTATACAAGACTGACAAGGCCTCACTCAGGTTATAAATTAATAGTATTCACTAGCCATCTGCCTGATAAGTCCAAAAATAAATACACCTCTGGCTCTATCCATAAATGTAGTAAGCCTGGCTTTATTTGAACACTAGCCATAAGTGGCCAATTTCCTACAAAGAAAGTGTGGCTTCTCAAATATGTATTTTACGGCCTAGGAAAACATTGCCTAATAAATCCGTTCACAGTGTAATCAGTGTAATCACTTTGAAAATTCCAAAATGTCTACACAAGCCAAGAAATATCTGTCTTTGGCAAAATTCTGTATCCGTCCAGATTCTTCATCTTCCCTTTATATCGCAATCATGGAAATCATCAACTTAAAAAAAATATATTTTATTAATTACACACAGCATGTATTTGCTATAAATATGTCAGTTTGGAAATTACTCGTTTTGGGTAAGTGGTAAAGACAGGAAAATAATGAGTCGATGAGAAGTGATATGCATAATTAAATGAGAAATATTTAGGCGTGGTCAGCCAGTTGGATTCTGTAACTTTGTCAATCGATCAGTTAACCAGATAAGTTTTTAAAGTGCAAACTGTTTGTATAAGGAAGATGTGTGTGCTAAGCAAGAATATGCCAATCAAATAAATATGTTTGAGGGATTTGTTCCGAGTGTTAAGCCTAAAGTTAAGCAATTTCACCACAACACACATGCAAACATCGCTGAAACCACTCTGAGAAAGCTCTGTTGACACACCTCTACTCCCACTGCTTGCCTAACTGCAACCTAGGCCTAGAGAATACAATCTCATAGACATGTGCCCATAGCAACATCTCTGGTTTTTCTTTTACACTATAGTTTACCTAGTCAATACTCAATTAGACATGTCTGTTTACATAGAGCATTTGCCTGGCAAAACATGCAGGTTTAATTCCACTGGTGAGTACATACTGCATGGTAAACACACTGAGTATATATGCACAACCACGAAGTTCAAACAATCTCATTTTTGTCCACTCGAAAAATGTATGGACAAACAGAACCGAATCAATATGGAGATGTCAGAGAAGTGTTTGCTGTGCGTTTTTGATTACTCCACAGAGTCCTGCTTTCAACACAAGCCTAAAGCAAGCTCCCAGTTTAAACCGCTGTAATTAGCAAATTGCAATCAACGAATGGCTGCCATCCTATAGCAGGTAACATCCACGGCAAAAAATAAAGGCAATAACAACCTTTCTATTAACCAAAAATACAGTATCTTTATAATTATTTGTTACTGTTTATCTTTACTCTTTAGGACTAGTCATCTACATGATTATATTAGAAAATCTTAAGAGCTGCCTGGATAAACAGAAAACTGAAAGAGTATAGTGAGTTATTATGAGACTGTAATTCCATGGGACATTTTTCAGAAATTAATCAGCTAGGTATCAATGAAACACAAGTCATAAACCAGTAGAACACAAATAATTGGAAATATAATTCATAGGATAAATAAAAAGATTATGAAACCTACAATTAAAAAAAAAATGTATAATACGTTTGTATTCCCCTTCTTTATTATAATACAATTATGCTGATTTAACCAATGTCGTATAGCCTAACAATATAATTACTATTTATAATAGAGGGCCTCCTTCATTATTGATAGATACTGGAATATTGCAATTTTGGTATATGCATAATATTAGAAAGGGGTTTTTTTTTTAATCATTTGTGTAGACGTTAAAATAAACTCTACTGACATTGCTTGCTCTAAACAATCCATTAGCTTAGAGTTATGGTTGAACAACCCTCAACTTACTGTATATCCATGTCATAAAAAAACATTGAAATTTGCATTCCGGTACTGAAGTTATTTTACGATTCGAAACTATGTAGTACAGTAATCAGATGAGGCTAACACGGAGTTATTTGAAATACGATGATCCTATTCATTCTGCTTTATTATCATATGCAATCAACATTATTCAGATAATATCAGCAACGATACTTCACCGACATACCTAAGAGTACACCATTTATATCAATCTCTAAAACCTAGACCGTCGTCATTTTTTATCTGCGTCTACAAAACGATCACGTTTGCTTGTCTCAGATCGAAGTCATTATGTATAGGCATCAGACATGCAGTGCACACTCGTGCTGTCATGGATGGCGTCTGGAATAGATGACGACTGGACAGCAACGCGTACAGTCCGACTTGCTAGATGCATACAAGGCAACAGTTCAACATCCATCATATGAAGGTTTTTCAATAAAAATTCTGGCCCAACTCCCTAGCCAATGCAATTCTTTTAATGCATACTCAATAATGAGCGCTTCTGAGTCTTGGCCTAAGCTTCTACATAAAATACATTACAGCACTATTAAATAGTGTGGCATTGAAATTTTATCAAATTGAGTGTATATATTTTGGGTATTTAATTGACCTTGTTTAAATTTGCAGGTTTTTATTTAAATATTTTAGCAGCTGTTGGTAATTAGTCTTGCTGCCTATACCCTAACAGTAAATAGCATTCATTCTTTAAAAAACATGCTATGATCAATTTCTTTTGCTCTTCCTGTACAAAGTATACATAGAGTAGATTTGAATTCTTACATTATATCATTGTTTCATATACAATTTAAAATGTTAAAAACAGGCTACTACAATACAATGGCAATATTTACCATGCTGACATTAAATTGTTTGTATTAGAAAATATTTTATTTTTCATAAAATTAAGATATTTTTTTAAAGCAGCAAAAAAAGGCTAAATATTAGGAATCATAAAATACTATGTCTTTTTCAGCTCAACATATATTCCAAAATATGTTTGTACATTATCTAAATTGAGGCAGTAAATGCGAAGAATATGTTAATTTGAATGTGTACAATTGTTACCTCAGCTTAAGCGAAGTCAAGCAGGTTAAGAAAACACAGTTCATTACAGAGATTGAAGCAATGTGTACAGTAGGTCCCGCTATGCAGGTATTTAATTGCCCGTTCGGCCTTTGGATTGAAATTATATGACAATACTGTCCATGTCTTCTGGATCTTGAGAAAATTTACCAAGCTTATGAAAACAAGACAGTTCATTTGCAATTACAATTTCTATGAATATTTATGAGGCAGTTAAATTACATCCAATCATGATGAAAAATATGCACAAGCACATTCAATTTTTCAATTAGGTGAAAATATTAATTGCACCTAATTGCTTCATGTTGGTCATTCGAGATTGGCTTGGATAATTTATTAATTCTTCGGCTAAGATTTGGTTTTGACACCTCGCAACGAAAACAGGACTGTAATTTTGTTCAATCTGTGGAAATTAAACTGGATGTCGAAATGAAAAGCACTTGATACTCATTATGTTATTACAGAGTGTTTTGTGAAGTGACAAATTTCATTGACGGACATAAGTATGAGCGAGCGATCAAGAATCTGTGCTAACAAAGCGGTAGTCGTATGAATCTCTCGAGCATTGCTGCATTTTAACAGATCTAAACTGAGAAGCCAATATTCAGCTGTATAAACATTTACCGGGGAAGTGGCAGGTATAGCAATTCGAGATGACTCGGGGAAAAAAATTAATAAATCTAAGTGATAATTAAAAATACTGCTGATAATCAATATGCGGTGGATGATCACATGACTAGATTTTTTAAATGAGCATGCTCAGAAATACTGCTGGAACAGAAAAGATGGCTTTAAATCGTTTTAAATGAATTTCTACCAGCATATTATAACAAAGATTAGGCATGTATTTACCAACAATTACTACCATATTTATGAATCAGAAATGTTCTATTATTAAAATGATAAAAAGTACAAGTCCACATTTTAGCAGAGCTTTAATTATAATTTCGACTTATTCTTATAGATTGATTCATTATTCTAAGGACAGGCAGCACCATTTGTCACCATTTATGGGACACAAATCCGAATGACATATACAACACAGGTTTCAAATCTATCAATATTGCCACAACCATGGCAACAAAAATTTTGTATGCTACCAGCACTGGCAGCTCATTTTGAGACTCAATTACTCTCGCCTATACTGCACTAGTCGTATATTTATAAACCAAAAATAATCAATCTGACAACACTGCACGCAGAGTAAACATTCCTCATTTTAACTCGCTATCCAACTGCTATTGTCGTCAGTGAATATAGCGTGACTCTCAGCAGCCTGGCTACAGCGGTTTACATCTAATTCCCAAGAGCCGCTCATGCGTGAAACCAACAGTCAGTGAACAGTCTCAACAGTGACTGCACGCATCAGTGAGTATAGAATCGGTATCAATTGAATTGTGGCAAAACAGGGCAGGAAAACTTATGAGAGGTATCACTTTACAATGTCATTAAATGAGGTACAGCATAAAAAAATACTTGAGTCCTTCAAATCATGACCTGATGAAACTTGGCAATTCGATCCAAACTCATGAATTATGTATGAAATATTCCCATCTATTGGCCAATCAGAGATCATGATGAATATCATATAAACATAACATGTCTGTTAAGCAATAAATATAAAATTTGATACTTTTGAATTACATTTACTAGCATTTAGTATTAAAGCGGTGAAGTACCCAGTTGGTAGGGCATATTATTAGCTTTTTAGAAATATATATTACTGTGCAAGTGAAACATGTCTCATAGCATTATTGATTTTCACAATGAATTAATTTTAAAACCAGATTAGAAAGACTAAAACACCTAAGCTAGAAATTTATCCATGGGAGTGCCTAACGTGTCTATCCTATCGAGCTGTATCAATGTAGCGCAATGGATCGTTATTCTTATCACTCGGAATGCAATCAATTGGTTAACACAATGCCGTAAATGCAGGACTAAGGCAATGGAGAAGAGTAAAAATGACAGATACGAACAGGTTTAATTTCACTAGCCATTGACCACATCACATAATTCACTACACTTTATTGTGTATGCCCTCTAAAGTATTGGGAAACTTATTCCAACCATTCAAAAAAAACCCCCTTAATTTCATATGATTGTGTTTACACGGTACTGGTTCAGAACGTTTGTTGATTGAAATTGAGTTTAAGAAACAACGACCTAATCATTATATTGATGTCGTTCAAAACGCATTGGTAATTATATATTTTTTGGAACAATACAGACAAGCTATTCATTGAGCATGCAAAAAGGCTTTGAAACTTGCTTGATCATATGCTCTAATTATTCACGCCATTGATGTGAACACAATAACTGTTTATTACGAGTAATACAGGCCGGGTATTGAGGCGTGGAAAGTTTTTTTAAACGGTCGCAATGGCTAGTCAATAGGCAAACAATTGAGAATAACAAATTAAACTAGTGTTAATAAATATTTAGCATTCTTCGCTCATAGCATTTCATATCAAAACAGTTCGGTAGCATCTAAATTACAAGCACCTGCTTACAGAGAGTGTTGTGGGAACATGTGATAGGCTACAATGCATAAAGCAAACAACGGCAGTAGACATATTGAGGATTCTCTTGCTAATAATTCATCGCCGACCAATTTAACCAGCAAAATACAAATTGTTTAGAAATAGCCAGAAAATCACAGATCTCTCTTCAAGTCATTCATCCAATATATGGTGCACTATATATTAGCACAATAAATTGTCCAAATTGAAGTAGCTAAAGAGAATAACTGCAAAGAAACAATTTCTAGCAAAGTATAAACAGTGAAAAGCAAACTCGACCTACTGTAGGCTCAGTTCTTTGTCTATCATGGATTAAGCCTCTTGTTACAATAAAGCTAGGCTAGATAAACAGGCTGCTACTGAATTAAAAGACCCAACAATGGTACTTAAATGGCTACCAGGCTGGGAGGTTTCAGTCCATGAATAACATTAACAAAGATGTTTATGAGGAGAAAGAGAACTTACTAAATGTTCTCCTCTATGGGCCATAGCTATCAAGAGCAACCACGGGAAAAGAAAACTACATAAGGTTACTAAAGACAACATTCTTGGAATTTTCAAAGCGAAAATCCCACTTGAAAGCAAGGCTGCATTCAGAGCTAAGCCTCTAATCTGTCCTTTGTTGAAAAATTCTACTTGCTGCTGCCTGCACAGTGGTTCAGTATTGCCCACACTACCTAGCAACAATGCAAGTGACCCACCTAAAGGGCTTAGAACAGTCACACGAAGGCTAACAACAATTAAGGGCATTATCTAGTAAAAACTGTTGAACACTCAACTGCTGAGAGTAAAAGGATTAGAAGCCTTTTGGCATATTAAATGACATCAAACAATGCAGCAATCAGACAAGAGCAAATTAAGTATGCTGTAACGTGGAGCTGTTCAATTTCGCCTCGCAGGTTTGTAATATGGTTAAATTGTACCTTGCCGTGGGCAAGTGTTATCAGTTATTTAAAGTGGAAAGGTGACTCCATAAGAAGCCCTCACCTCATCAGCATACACCTCCCGCAGTTACAGCAGCCTAACACAACATTCCACACGACTGAATTTCCACACGTTCCCTGAGCTCGGAAAATAAACACCAAAATCGCGGAAGCTGGCTGTGATTTCAAGCAATGCCCTTGATACGCATCATTTCACCGTTTAAACAAACGAATATAAGAACAGTACTCGCAGTTAAACAAGATGATAAAAGTCTGAGATTGCTTTTTGAAATACTAATTATTAGGTTGTATGACCTACACTACATAAACACAGTCAACCATCTTGGCGCAAGAATATTTAAATCTAGACTAAATGAAAAATTACTAGTAATAACCGATAGAATGACGATAAAAAAAAAATCGCCAGAAAAAAAAATAATCAGCAATGGTTATCGACTACATTGTGACAACGCTCTAATTGTACTTTTTTTTTCCAGTTAAGTTTGCAAATTATCTTCTTCAACAAGCAGAAAATTTATCATACTATTTTCATTGGAATTTTCATGCATTTCAGATCAAATATATTTGCATGAGAGTACAAGAACAAATTCTTAAAATTTCAGTGATAAAAATTTACATCATGTGTAATTATAATAATATATTTTTTCAATTACATAAATAGTGAAGTACTCAAACAAAATAAAATATGATACTGTACTACACCAGACAGATTTAAAGAAATTGATAAAGACACTTAAAACCAATTATTCATAAGCTTAAAGGTTATCTCCAACGACTTGTTTGACATATGAAACAATAGCAAATTTATAGTTTGGGAAAGGTAAATGAAGGATTCATGTATGTAAGCTGGAAGAGGGGATAAAGGAGCTGATGACCGAGTTTGATTATAGGCAAAATCAAAGACGGTTGCTTCGGTAAATCAAATATTTGCAGAATCATAAAGCAAGAGGGGATTTAGAGTTCTCTTCTCTCATTACATTTTACAATCATGAGAACAGAAATTATAGCTTTGCAATTCAGATGTCTGCACATTTAGGTACAATTTTTTTTTGTGTATCAGAAGCTTCAGAACACAATGAAATATATTTCACTTACCTGGCGGTCAACAGCTGATGGGTGTAACCATGGTAACAATGCAGGTAATTAGTAGCGGCGTTTGGTGCAATTAATGAATCATTGCAAGATGAAAGCACGATGAAAAATCAAGTTGTAAAGTAAAAAAAATAAGAAAATGTTCATAACCATGTCAAAAATGGTGAAATATGCAAAATCGCTGTACATCGTAGCCGGTTTCAATAACTTGAAAAACCTCCAGAATTATCGACCACGATACAGCAGTGGAATACCGCAATGATGAATGCAAACAATAATTCTCTGCAAACATCTGTCGTAAGCAACATCAGTACAAATTTATGTCACTGATCCTCAAATTTAATTGAAGTTGCCAAACTATGTGAGGGATTGTCACATGACGAATTAAATCAATTCATTTGTATAATTTACACAAAGAGAAACTGAGCATATCTGAAATGGCCACAGGGAAGTTACCTTGCAGATGCACGTCATGAATATAGAATATAAATTTATGGCCGTTTATTCTGATATAAATCACAGAATACAACTGATTGGTTGCTAGGATTGTAAGAGCCTTTTCAAAATTAATCATCATTTACTTCAATTCATTAATTTAACCATTTGTACATTTGTCATTATTTCCAGAATATAAATTGAAATCTACATCGTACTGGATTTATATTGTGATGTTAAATTCAATTATTATTTATTTATATTACTTATTGAAGGCAATTTTGTAGCTGGCTTGAGACACTCACGCAGTACTTAGGGCATAATACAAAAACAGAAAAATTTTAAATTGCATTATTCATTCATTATTTATTTAAAACTCATAATTTTGAAAAATCTCACCTTTTTCTTCTTTGATTGGCATATGTGGTTGAGAGTTAATCGACAAGGCCAGAAGACCAGATCCCCCAGGTGTGTGTGGTAGTGTTGGTGTCCCTGGCATTGCACCCGGGTGGGGAGGCATAGGCACAGGGGGAGCATGGGCATGTGGTAATGGGTGTTGGGGTATAGGCTGTCCTCCTTGCATGAAAGCTGGTATAGGTAACTTAGGCATCTTATCATACTGTAATAAAGCACGCAAAAAAAAATATTCTTTTTCATTATACCAAGTAATCTGATTTTAAATAATATTATATTACACTAAAATACACCAAAAAAGACAAAAGAAGCAATTTTGCCCATTATTAGGTCATATAAAATAAATTGTTTTTTTGCCCTTCTTTTTTAAAAAAAATGATAGAGGTGGGTGGAAAAAGTTTTATTTTTTATTTATTTATTTTTGTTAAATACTGTCAGATGGAATAAAAAATAACCCACAGAGACCTACAATGGCAATATCTTACATCAGACAACAACTTTAGACTAATTTGTAGGGCATCTGGTAAAGATAAATTCACTCA
Organism: Anneissia japonica; assembly: GCF_011630105.1. Lineage (NCBI taxonomy): Eukaryota > Metazoa > Echinodermata > Crinoidea > Comatulida > Comatulidae > Anneissia > Anneissia japonica. The sequence continues at coordinate 175,023 of NW_022719460.1, forward strand.
CATTTTTTTTCAGTCAGTTAGGGGTGGGTGGAGGAGGGCAAACAATTTTTTTTTTGTCCTTATTATGATAAATTTCAATTTATTAGATAATCATTCTTCTGATCGGCCGCTATCAGAGGTGTGATTTGTTCACCTGTTGGCCTTTTCCCGTCACCGGCAATCTTTTATTTCATTGATATTTTATTGTATTTTTGCCTGTGTAAAGTCGAATAAATAAATAAATGAAGATGATAGAGGGCAAAATATAGATAAAGATACAGTACAAAATAGAGACTCGATAATTGATGTTCTAATAAAGGATGAACATAGAATTATGACTTTCTCTACATTACTGCTTCTTTTAGTCTTTTTAGAGTTTGTCTGATATAATGTATTGTTATGTTTCACTTGACTGGGAAAAATACTACATTCTCCTACAAGCAATTATTTTCATGCAAACAGCAAATAGTACTTCTAATAATAAAGATAGATATAAATGCACAGCTGAAATGAAGAATTATTAAGACCTGATGCAGATGTATGAGATTCCATGCAAAACTAAAGCAATAGGCAGTTGTGCACACTGCACAATCTGAAATCTGGTTTGTTCAAAAAGAGAAAGGGACACGAGAATTTATAGGACTTTTATATGGTATTTGTAAATGGCAAGGGATGTATCGGTAGCGCTATGAGAAAGTTATTATGATTGTGATTCTATGAAGAAAGCAGAGTTTAACTAAAGGGGCCTAAAGAATATTCTCTAGTGCAAATCTTATAGTTTATTTGTCTGCTAAAATACACGTTGGAGATATCAAAGAAAATGCATTTAAAATAATCCAAGTAATTTAGAGGGTACATTTTGATGAGCGAAGAATTTAGAAAATGCAATTTTTAATTGATCTTAAAAGAGTGGAATTAAACAAGCATTAAGATGAGTAATTAGTATTCAAGCATTATACTGTATTTCATTCAGTAGATAAAGTTGGTATAAAAAGGTATGCAATTCTACTGTATTTCTCAATCCCAGAAAAAAAAAATATTAATTAGTCAACGATTTTGTTAGATTTCATTTATGTAGTATTATAAGTGGTGGACAGGGTCAAATACTTACGGAAAAGTGAGGAAATGGAGATTGTTGCTGAGGAGGACAAAAGAGAAAAGAAAATCCAGAATCATTTCTCTCATCTGTTAACAATTGCCTTAAAATGAACAAATCTGACCCAAGCAAGAGGTCATGGGTCAATCTGTACCTCATCACATTTTAATTCATTTGATAAAACAATGACACAGGGTCATGGTAATCATGAATATAATATCAAAAGTGAAAGCATTCCATAAAGGCTGTACAGAATATGATTCCATTGAATATCCCCCAGTTGGTTTTAAGTGCAAGATATGTAGTTACAGTACATACATACATTACACTTAAAATGAACACCACTATGCCAAAACACTTCAAAATTTCAATCATTAATAATCACCACTGAATTAAGTTGGACACTTCATTGGCTGTTTACGTGAACACATTTTGCGTGGTTCAATCAACATTTTACGTGACAAGATGAAAATGTCTTGCTAAGAATCAAGTCTAAATTAATATCATCATTAAAATAAACCAGTAGATTATTATGAAGGAAAATTTAAATGAGGGTTAGAACTAGTCTTACTTTTCTTTCATACAAACATTTTTAAATATAAATGTATTTCCCAAAGTGTCAGTAACAAATATCATATCGTGTCAACAAGACGTAGAGTATATGCCACAAGAGACAACAAAAACCGTGAATATTTAAACAAGGCGATAATTTTAAAAATCTGATCACAAAGTTCAGATTACTGTAGCAAGATAAAAACTTACTCCGATTATAGCATTCAGTTCGGTCATTGTTACTTGTTTAGCTCGTTCAACGGCAGCAGCAACCTGTTGTTGATGCTGGAAAACAAAAATAATTAAAAAAATTTGAATTAAAATTAAATAAAAAAAATTAAATTAAATTATAAGAATAATACTAATATAAAAATTTATTACAAGATCAACATCATCTTCCAAATGTTATTAACATTGTGATTAAAGATCTTTCTCTTTAAAACAGCTCCGTTTCATATAAGTTCTAATAAATATTCATGTTATCAATGATTCTCAATTAGTATTTAACCTTAATTTGCATAACTTAAATCACTATGTGTTTAAAGCTAAAACACATGAAATAAATAAAATAACTGAAAAAATAGAAATTCCATTGTTGGCATGCTTGTATTTATACAGTAAAATTTCAATTAGAAATTAAAATGGGAAATAATTTTCCTGCAAACTAAAGCAAGTATTAGTACTGTACTGTATACTATACTACATGTACTAAATTCATTTATTTGTACACATGAGAAACACACCAGGAAAGCCCGCCAGGTAAGTATTCACAAAGTAGACTTTATAAATTGGCTGGTAGAGCACTGTAATTTTAATCCACTTCTCATTGCAAGCTTATATTTTTTTAAGCACTTTAATTTTTTATTTTGTTATTATTTTTACACTTTTTACAAGACTTAAGTAAGAATAACTTTCATTCATTCACAAAAATAAAGTCATTTGTTCAGCAAAATTTGTATAAATTAAATATTTAAAAATAAATTGTGCAGACAGCAGTGAACTTCATCATATTCTGCCAAGCATTTAGTTAACCCTTATTGTTATCATATCATTAGCGACTACCGTCATGAAAACAGGCTCAATCAAAGGTTTCAAAATTAATGGGCCTCCAGTCAGTGCCAGCTGGTATCAGAATTATTAATATTAGTCAGTTGCACCATAAAATAATGATTAGTGGGCCAATGCATTTAAAATGCTAAACTTACGATAAACCGTTAAGTTAGCTGTTAATAAAAATGAAAACCACTCATTAATAAAAATTACTTTTAGGTGCCTTACTGTACTGTACAGTACTTACACAACTAAAACAAATTATTTATTTTTATCTGTAATGCTTTTCATAATTTGTACTAATTACAAACCTGTGTATTCTGTTTTTGTCCATAGCATTTGAATAATTGTTTTTAAAACTATTAAAAATATTGGAAAACCGAGTTATGCACGATGACAAATAATCAATCTTATATCCTTGTATCAAGAATACCAAAACACTGGCATACTTGCTCATATTTTTTATCACAATATATAAATCATACTAAATTTATTAATACCACCTGGTATATTAAAATTTTAATCACATTTTAGATCGATATCTTTATTACTATATGCTAATAATTAATAGAGTTATAAAAAGTGTTAATAAAAAACAAATAAACCAACTTACATCTTGTGATAGAAACGGTATAATCTGGGCACATATGGCATTTAACCTTTTCACAATCTCTGTCTGCAAATAAAAAACATTTCTTTTTTTATACATAAAATATTTGTTAACAGCTAGACAGATCATTCAATGCAAATAAAAAAATGCAAACTAATTCATATTTTAATGTAGAGAAATATGAAAAAAACTGCAATATTAAAAAAATATGATTTTGTGGAAAGATGTTTGCCTCCATTTCCAAGGACGGGGCTTCAAATCCTGTACAATGCTATTCAGTAGTTTTTTTTCTCAAAATAAATAAAATAAAAAATGCATTCTCTAAATCAGCCAACATATGAGCTTAGCAAACAACCACGAAAGGATTTGACCATGATTTGACCATTCTTCCATATATACCCTGTGCTGAGCTAACTTACGTCGTGCTGATCTACCTAGTTTACTGCTCATTGGTACTTCTACGAACCATCTCATTGGCTAATTTTGTAGCAAAGTTGACAAGGAAAAATATATGTTTTTTTTTAGCTTAGAACATTTATAAAAGCCTATAATATGTGGTAAACAAATACAAATAGTAACACATTTTGTTATGGCCACGAAGAGATAAAACCATAGCCAAAGTGTGTGTTATTGTAGTTTTACTGATTAGATACGAAGGAAATTAAACACATTGTAGAACAAATGTTACCATGACACCATGAACCATTGTTAATAGTATTGACTGCAATAAATCAGTCATCAACAAAGATCTGCTTTTCACAGTTCATGTAGCAATATTATGAAAATAAATAAAATTTGTTTACATAGCATAAGCACTACGTTTACAAACAATAGACAATAGCCTATGGTAGGGTGTGCTCCATGTTGAAAAAAACGTATCTCATATGACCAAAGTTACACACTGCATAATTCTTAAAGAATACTAGTCAAAACCTGAACAATTATATTAGATGATACACTATTGGTTATCTGGATGGCAAGTGCCAAACCCTACAGTAATACAACTAGACAAGTCATTAGTATGATAGTTCCATGAAATTTTCTCGAGCAATATTGTGTTCAATCATGCGAGGTGATTTCTGTTTCATAAATTACAATCGTATTGCATGCGTTACCATCAGGGTCCCATCGGGTCTGCAAGTTCGATGGTATAATTTTCTCGTTGACAGGATACGATGTGCTAAACTCGTTACAGATTGATTTAAATATCGCTGTGGCAGTCTACAGCCCATGGTTTCAGCATATCAGCTGTGTTTAACGTTCCGCCAGACACAGACCGTGCAATTCCCATCGGGAGAGCTCGGTGCTTATGAATCTCACAAGCGTCAACGATTTAACGTGATCGTATCAACAAAAAACTCGGTTTTTTTCTGGCTTTGTCCCTCTTGTAACAGAATGCGAATAACCTGCAATGCTTACTTGAATTACAAAATAATACGCAAAATACTAAGTATGGCGTTGTAACAGAGCATTAGGAAGTAAGAATATCATTATGTCCACGATTTCATCAATACCTACGATGCTAGGCTCATTTCACTGCCATTCCCATAATTTAATAGGCTTTGATATGGAATATTAGGCCGTGAACATGCATGGAAAATATTCACATAATTTACAAACAATTCACCATCACAAAACAAACACAGCATATTACTACTGTACAAAGGAAAACAGACAATGGAATAAAAAGTAAATTGGAAAGCTACTGCAATGCAATCATTTTGTAAGAGAAATAAACCCTCAAGATTTTTTTTAACACTTTGAAATGAGCGCAAGTGGATGCAAAGAGCTGGTTGGACTGAAAAGCTTGATCGCCAAGGACTTTTACAGCTGTTAATCCCTCCTTGACATGTAGAATTCTTCCTCAGTTCAAATCTCTTCTGAGAGCTTATGTAGCCGTACTGAAGTAGTGAAGTGTGCATGATAATTGACTCGCTGGACTCTATCCAAGGCCACGCCTCCAACGGTACAACATATTTACTCTGGTCTTGGGAGCTAGTAATTGTTCCTGTACTACTTCTAAGTGAACAAATAGCACCATGGACGGGAAACAATTGGCCAAGTATATCCTGTGTGTGTCTATTACAACAATCATATATCCTTCCTGAATGCAGCCATGTAGATACCAACAGCCAGGCCCATTGGTTCTAATACATTATCCTGGTTTAATAACCATGTATCGTTGCTCATACAATGCAAAAATTCTTATCTTAGTCGCAGAGAGGTATAATACTGCATATGCCATAAGGTTTCCAAGGACTTTTATACAATGAATAACAAAAGAATTGCTCTTAATAATTTCAACATAGTTTTTTTTTCTTAGAATTATCATATAGGACCTATCATGCCTTTACTTTTAAAAGTAAAGCATTACATTACAGTAGAGTAGGCCTACCATGATACCTTACAGTAGGCCTAATTTTGATATTAAATTTAAAAAAAAAAGTTTATAATTTAATAATTAGCAATGAATATTAATGAATGACTTTCTCACATCTTTTAAAGGGCAAAAGTCATAGGAAGGCATAGTGACTTCATCAATTGTTTAAATGTGAACAATTGAAATGCCTAACCACAGGTTGCTGTAAGTATATCATGAACCAAAACAAACTCATTTTAAAATAGTTTTTATGAGATACAAATGTCCGCCAGAGCAGATGAATAATTAAGAAGATAATTGCCACTGATTGCTTAATCACTTTATGAACTTTTTTCTTTGTCTATAATTTAAACCCTTGACCTATAATACTGCTCATCTTCCTTGTTAGCCATGTTATTACTAGAATTCGCATCCTGTGCTATAATAAATAAAGCACTGTTGTATGATGTGTTAATATGCGCCATACAGGAACCAAACACACAAAACCTTCGAATATCAACAAGCAATTTAAACCGCTTATCGGTTAATCTAATTTACACTCAAACAAAGAATATGCCAACCTAAAGACACCAGACATAATAAGTTAAAAGAAAATTTTCTAGGAAAACCTGCTTACAATAAGGAAAATTTGTTAACACCAATACCAAGCCTAAAATACTCACCAAGCCAAGATTGAGTGCTATGCTGTAGTGCTAAATCTAAACACTAATACCATAGCCAAAAATAAATTATACCTCCATGCTTGAACACACTGTACTGTACATGGACAGGCCTATTAATAGGGTTTCCAATTCAAAATGAAAAAAACTTTGTGTACTACAGTTCATTCAGTATAAAGATTCCCTATAATTATTATATTTTTAACTGACATTTACAGCATCAAATCTGCTATTCATCTAAATCCAATAACAACAGAATAGAAAAATAGGGAATGAAATCATACTGTTTTGTCTGAAAACAGCCAGGCCAAACATAAGTAGCAAAACATAAGTAGCCAGCTACTCTCAAGTCAAGAACATTTTAAAGTGTGCTAACAGCCAGATTTAGGATTACCTGTCCAGCAGAAACACAAGATGTCCTCGTAGCCTACGCTAACACCTGTCTACTTTACTTTAAATTGCATTATCTTATGCAGGCCTAGATTTTTAATCATCATTTCAACAATCAAAACAAGTACAGTTGGCATCATCCAATATTTGTCAAAGGACAATTTTGAGTGTAATCTTGCACTAGGCCTATTGCATACAGTACAGTAGTAGGGAGGTGTAATCTTGCACTAGGCCTATTGCATACAGTACAGTAGTAGGGAGGTGTAATCTTGCACTAGGCCTATTGCATACAGTACAGTAGTAGGGAGGTGTAATCTTGCACTAGAGAATAAGATTCGCCTACTCTACATAATTTTAAATCTTATTTCTATTGTTAATGTGTATTCTTAGTGTATCCTGAGGATAGAACAACTATACTTCATCTAGATTTTTTTCGAAATAAAATAATGTACACCAAAAATTAGTACAGTATGTCATTTAACAAAATGGGAAACGCTGGGCGATACCACCCGTGGGATATGCCAGGGGACCCCCTAATGCTATTACAGTATCACAATCCCTAAAGCATGCATGCCATTATGAAAGTGTACGGTACATAAATTTGTAATCATAATTTAATGCCCTAATAAAAAAAAATGTCTTATAAGCATTCCAATATTAATAATAATAATAAATAATAAAATTTATAAAGCGCACAAATCCACTGCAGTAGCGCTCAAGGCGCTATTAATTATCATATGCTACATTAAAAATTGCATTATACTACAGTTTTACTGCATTTCTAACAGCAACTAATATATACTGTAGTGTTCAATTTGATCACACACCCAAACGTAATGCTTTTCTAGCTGTCTACAGGTAAAATGGAAAAACAACACATTTAATAGGAGAGTAATATTTATAGGACAGTTAATTGTAAACGTAGTGAAAATCTCAAGTTCACTTCAAACGCTTTAGGAGATACAAAAGTATTTCAAGTACCTCCTCAATTGGGATCCAGGGATCTACGGTAACAGATTCATGCGTTAGAATTTTACAAGTAAGAAACAGGATACTGTTCAAACTATACAATATTTAGTTTTGTATATTTTATAGTTTAAAGTTTAATGTTTATTAATATCAAAATCTGAATTTTAATAACACTGTCTCTTAAAAGTTTTGGAATTCAAGTTAAATGAAACTAAAATTGTTCAATTGTAGACCTTTGATAACATTTTGATGTTTTAATAATTTCTTTTGTGTCATATACTTTGGATTTGAAAAAAAAACATTGAGTTGTCACACAGTATTTGTTCTCCTTATTTGGAAGTTTATGTAATCAATTGAAATTTTAAATTATATTAAAAAAGTTCAAAAACATGAAAAATAGATGATGCAAAATTACATAAATTATAATGCATTTATATCCATTTTCCTAATTAAAAAAAAAAACAAAAACGAAATATGAAAATTTTGATGTGTTCTGGCAGGTGTGAAAAAGCCTGATTTCTAGACCCATCATGTACCATTAAACATTAGGGGCCTAACTTTTATTTTTATTGTATTATAGTAGTTTTTTTTTCTCTCTCTCTTTTCTGGCAAAGCCACATTTATTCAATAATACATGATACCAATGATTTTCAAAATAACAAATCAAATCAGCAAATTCATATTCAAAATAAAAAGTAAACAATAGGCCTGTATATTGGACCTCTTAAGTTCCTTTACGATTATCATTTCGTAACAGCACAATTTTTACAGTCAAATTTCACTCCTTTTATTTCCTTACTAACAATTTATTTTATAAACTTTTTATATATATATTTTTTTGGGGTTTTTTCTCTCTTGGAAATTCATTTCCTTTTTATTTTTTTCAATTAACAGGTAGTTTTTTATTATAGTAGTTTGTACAGGATTCAAGGTAATTCACAACGGAAGAAAATATTCTGCATCATTTAGCAATCACATCCGGAGTAAAGATAACTAGATACCTCCCAGTATTTAGCATTTGTCATATAAATAACATACAGTTCAAAACATTAGCTTTATACTCTGCTAATATACTTTAAAAACCAATTTATGTATCACTTTAATGATTAAAATGGTAGTTAGGAATTATAACTACTAATATGAATTATGTGGAGGCGGACAAAAACCTAGTCACAGACTGTCTTCATATTCGGCAAATTCTCCGAAAACTATTAGTGAAATATTGCATTTTAACAGCGGTTAAGTTTGTCGAAATAAATAACATACCTTTCAAAACACCATCTGTATACTCCACTAAATATATCTTCAAAAACATTTTTATGTACTACTTTAATGATTATAATGGTTCAGGAATTTTAACTACTAATATGAATCATGTGGAGGCGGACAACCCTAGTCAGACTGTTTTCATATTCAGCAAATTCCTTGAAAACTATTGGTGAAATATTGCATTTTACCAGTGTATTTTCTAAGTTAAACATAAAAAAAGATTCAACTTCCAATAATCTGCTTATCTTGCAAATATTGTTGATGCTGTATTCTTTTTCAATCCACCAGTCATCTCTCAAACAAATGCCCTCAAATACAGTCTAGACTGATACAATATTAATTTAATAACACATTTTGTCTTTATCTAATTAACTGCAATTAAAAAGTAAACCCACAATCATTATTAGGCCTAAAAAATTAATGTAAATACAGTGTCTGTTATTTATTATAATTATCAATGATTTACCTGTTTATGCATTTCTACATTCAATCCATATGACATCTCATAATACTGAAAATAAAAATTAAAAAAATCATCATTAGAAAAGATCATTATAGTATAAAGTTGATTCAAACTATCTGGATTCATTCTACTGTATCTAGTTAAATACTGTACAGTAGATCAATTCTTTTTTGTGTAATTTCTTTCCAAATATTTAGGTAACAGTTTGAACAAAGGTGTTCTGTGAGGTGTTTCAAGGAGTAGCTGATTACGTCCTGCAAATCGGCGAAGCCCATAACAATCGGGCCCAGTTCAATGCACTCCCTCAGGTGGCCGTAAATCAAAAACGAATGGTTCTATGATCGTTATTGTAGCTCTGCGAATTGGTTCTCCTACGACAATAACGGAATTGACTGAGTGTAATATTCCGTGTTCTACTGTGTTGGGAATAAAACAGTTGATTACTTTGGGACTTGTTTAATGAACAATGGTAAAGTTAATATTGGACTTTGAAAACATGAATACAGAATGGGGGTAAATAGATTCTTTAATGTAACATGATCTTTTGAACACATCAATCATCGTTCATTCACCAGTTGTTGGTATCCAAATCACATCTTGATTAGAATACATTGCAAATAATCCCACCCCTCAAACTGCAGGCTGGATCTACAGTACATTCAACCAGGGTCACTGTATTATTTTTATTTCAATTTAATTAGCTCTGATCTATGTACAAATCCAAAAGCAAGCCAACAATGATATCAAAACAAATTTCATCCAAGTTTTGAAAATATTCTTTCAGCTTACTGTAACATTAAACAAATATTTTTTTTTAAATCAACAAAATGCCATCTGGTTTTTATCAATTTGTATGTTAATTTTTCTTTTCTTTTTTTTTTTTTTTTTGTAATTCACTTAATTTTTTGCTTAATACAGAAAATTACATAAGGCCTATAGTATATTACTATCCCATAAAAAATGGCAATTGGCAAAAATGTGTGTTTATGGTATTATTGTTCATACAAAATGTTAGGTTAGGTATGCTTTCAATCCTATCTTTCATACAGTGCACTGAGAGCGCCTATACCATTTGATATTAATTTTAGAAATGCTAACAGTCTTGTTATACTCATAAACATTTATCAAATCTAATTGATTATTTAAGTGGCTAAAGCGTAATTGCAATTTACCAACAATTTTTTTGGTATTGTCATGGCACGAACCGTACGGTAATGAGATATAAACACTATTTGCATTGTGCATGACACCATTTGTTCTAAATATTAACAGTTTCTGAGTAAATGGAGAAAATGCCTGCAACTGCCAATCGAATAATAAAAATGCAGTAATTAACGGCCTAAAAATGCAAATATTGACCTAGATAATTATATAGCCTTGCTTGATTGTCACTTAAAGAGGTCATGATTGGTGTCTACCATTTATCATTAATTATTATTAATAATTATTTTACTGTACAAAATTTTGTGATAGCCAATTATGGAATAAAAAAAGATATTGTAAGATACGCCTGTATACATAATTCTTATTGTCATAAAAATAACAAAACAGTCATAAAATTTGAATTAATGATGATTTAATGAATGGAAATATCTAAACACACAAATAATTCTTTAAAAAATACCCTAAAATAATTTAAATACTAAAAATCATTTCAAAAAGTATGAGAAAAATTGTAATTGAGAAGGAATCAAAATTCATGTTTTTATTGCTACATCGATTTACAGTATGAATAACAATCTTCATATTTATCACCTTTTCTAAAATACTTCAATTTAGAATCAGAGAGAGGATTAAATACATACCATCACATAGTGGCGTTGCATTTCAGTCTTCTCTTGTGCTAATTTTTCACATTCCATTTTTAAACTGCAAAAATAAGTAGACATCAAAAATAAATCATAATATTCGGCTAAACATATTTACACAGAATCCAGGGTTTAACAACAAGTCTTTCCTTTAAAAAAATTGAAGATTGTTAACAAGTTATTGATTATGAGCAGATTAAAAGGCTTAATTAGCAAAGTCACGTTTTCATATGCTATATAGGCTAAAAATGATTAAAAATGACAACCAAAAACTCCCATTCGTTTGATTGTCTCATCAATCTGCAGTTAGTAGTCAAGGTTATGATTGAAGGTTGAGAATATAAAAAAAAATTCAGATTAAAAAAAATGATGAGTTATTTATAGGAGTTTGTTAAGAAGCCCTGAACATTAATACCAATCAATGTATTTTATGATCCAGCAAGTTATAATTACTTGACTGTGAGCTATTTAGGGCTACCAGCATCAGTACACAGCAATTAAGATATTCGTCTACTGTCGTCCCCAGTCATAAATCCTTCTGATTTTGAAATATATTTCTTAAAATAGTTTGGAGTGAAGAGAACTCCATCATCATGATCCTATTTTCTTCCTCCATGATGATCCTAAGCTTGAACAAACAGATCACCTTTACTGGCTGGTGTATCATTTATAACCGTACTACTGTATATATGCAATATAAAAAGTTAAATTTGAAAAAAAAAATGGGGGAAAAGCAATTCATTCAACGGTTCATTTTCCGCCAATGTGCAGTGATCAATAGAGGTGGTCAGAATGGCTAATTGAGAGATTAATTAACAGTGGCCCTATTTACAATACAACCATTAAAAGGTTTGGTAATCTTGGCTATACAGTAGATGCTTGACAGTGGAGTAAATACATTACCACAATCCCAATTCACTTGCATTGTAGGCACTACTAGTGGGCCTGCACTATACACAATTGTTTTGTTTGGCACAATGTTTGACCTAATCCTTTACAATTGATAATAAATTGAAATGTCTGATGACATTTAAATCTACTGATTATTTTCATGAACTGAAATACATTGTTAATAATAATATTAAAAAAAATAATAAAGAGTTTACAAAGCATAGCATGCCTTTGTATTTGTTATTGATCCTATTGTTATGTTGTTACACGGCATATTATAGAGAAAGCAAACACATACCAGTAGTAGGCCATAATAACCAAATCAGGTGTTACCAAATAGAGTCATGAGTCATGACCATGTAGAAAATAATGCAGTCATTATTACACAATATAGCACTGATGATATTAAGTTATCATTGAGTTCAATGTAAAAGGGAGGAGGTTTACATGATCCCGTGAGTAATAGCAACAATGTAACCTATTTAATAACATTAAGGACTACTGTAAAACAAACATTTGAACTTGAAATAGGCCTATACTGCATGCACCAGGCTTAATTTAATTGTCTCGCACGAACAGGGTATTCGGGTATTCTGTAAGCGGACGTGTGAATAAAAATAAAACTAAATAGCAGTGTGCACACCAAATCACAGAATAAACTTTATTTAAGCACGAATAGATATTGAATTAAATGTGAGCCATTATAAAAAAAAAAACAGGGCTGTAAGTCATAAAACAGCTGCTTCATTATTCAATACAAGGCACAGTAGAGTATGTATTTTCTTTATATTCTTGTCTCCCCATTGTGCCTTCAGCATGTGCATGTGTATAGAGTACACATGTCTATTCTGCTTATTTGGTGTGTGTACATAATGCCATTTATTTATATTTACAATGATCCACATGAAAAGATATCTGTTTCTTTATTTGTATAATCCATTGCAAACATAAATGGCACAATCTTTATTTTTTTTTATGTGTCAATAAATCATCATTAATCATCTGCTGTATCTTGAAATTTCTGTAACACATTTATTCTGTAGGGTAAAAATTGCTGAAACATTTTAGTTTTAAAGGTCAAATTTCTTTGATTACTGATGAAATTGGAATCCACTTTACAATGGTGGCAAATCACTTAATTATAACCTCTTCCATTTTACCCAATATAATAAGTCTATCAAATTTAAACACAAAGAGTCTGTATCGCTTCACCAATTTTCAATCTGAACATGGAAAAATAATATATAAAATAAAAAATACGAGAGTCAGTATACAATTTAAATACAAAATATCAAGGTGTAAATCCTTGATATAATTTTTTAGAAAACAGAGAAAAAATAGTTTCAACAAAATATACAATTTTGCTAAAAAAATATAAACACCTAAGAAATTAATGAACAGAATGAGTTGTAGTAGATTGGAATGCGATTGTAGACACTCAGATTACGAGTACGGTATTGCGGAGATTAAATAAGGTGAGATTATCGTTGAAACTTCCTGTTATACTGTCGGACAGCTGATAGAATAAATTAGCATCCCTAATGTGGACACCATCTAATCTTTGGCTTGTAATTGCTTGCTAGGTGTGTGATCCTCTTTATTATCGCTTCCTAATCCGCATCCAGAAAAGATGTGTTAATCAAATATATTCATTCTTGATTAATTACAACAATAACGAGCAGCACCTACCTGTGATACTGTGCCTGAAGAAAGCTAAATTCTTCTTTGATACGATCACATGACTCCGGAACCGTGAATTTAAACGGTTGTCCGGCCTGATGCGGAGTCTATAAAAGAAAAGAATGGTATATTTAATCTTTTTTAGATCGCATTATAGAAAATTATTTCAATAAATTAAATACAAAGGTAATTACTTACATAGATAAGGATCAAGCAGAATTTGAAATGAGATTTGGAACGACAAACATGTGAAGTTGAAGAGGGTCAAAGGTACAGCTAAGATTTCAGTATGTTTAAGGGTGGGGCCTATTTGAGTTGAATGACAGGTCAAAAGAGTACATGATAATCTGGACTACACATTGGCAATCGAGGTATGATCAATTCTCAAGTAGTTACAATAGTCATAATGAATATTAAAATAAACAATGGATCAAACAATAGTTAATCCTACGACTACTTGGCCTAAAAAGTAGTAATAATTCAACAACAATGAAATCAGAATGAAATGGCAATACGGTATAATTATATAGGCCTATATTCATTTATAACATCTTCAATTAATATAATAATTTGCTGTTCAAAAGGTGGTGGTGAAAGAATTGCTACAGCCTACAGTACTAGACTATAAATTAATAATCATTGTTATACTATTAGTAATAGGCCTAGGGCCTAAGCTATACCCATTTTGTAGAAAATTACTACTTGTCGGCCCAGGACCACCCCCCCCCCCGGATAAAAGAACAATGTGTCAATCACCAGCTGCAAGGTCCGACTCCTAGCTAGGCTAGGCCTTAGCCTATCCAGCAGTATAGTATAGATACACTGTACAGTAATATTTTCACTTTGGTGGGGAAAATACAGAAACGATATATTTTGCATGAACAACAAATTTAGCACATATCGTATTATAAATTCCACGGCTAGCTGATAGAAGCCGAGAACAAAGGCCGACTCCCAGCCTAGCACTCACTTGGGCTAGCTTATTCAGTCGGGTATTAATCGAGAGGCGATTAAGTAGAGACAAACCCCGACAGCTAGTGTTCGCTTAAACCATTGGAAAGGTCAATACTCGTCCTCTTTGAATGTGGTGAATAGCTAGCTCATCAGTGATGTAGATGTCTCCACGGGTAAAATAATATATTCTAACCAAAAAGAAACATCTTCTTACCTGGTGGCGTGGTTGAGAGTACATGTTGCATTAGTTATCCCCTGTTGTACAAATCCGAGTCTCTAATATTTCCAAATACAAACAATGTCGAAATGGGTCCACTCGTCAAGCGGTGAACGTTCGACCACCGACTCAATCAAATATGTATTCCTCCGAAATGTATCCTAACCATGCATATACAAAGCAATTATTAATGTAAATCCAAGGCAGAATAGATGAATACAGTAAAATCTTGACGAAGTAAGCTAAATCCGTAGACTATACCGCAGAATTATGCACTTTTTTACGTTTTTGAATATGTAATTTCAGTCAACGGAGCGGCCTCGCAAAAAATACCACACACAAGACTGGTGATACACGCGGTTGAACAAAGAAGGACCAATAGTACATTCCAAATATGGAAAGTAATTGATTGGCCGTATCATGAAACCAATCAAAACCTGGAAAAGCTAGCTCACCCCACGTGCTCTTAATTTATGTCCAAATCTACCCCGATTGGCCAATCAGAAGATAGGTAACACCCACATTTCTTCACCATATCGCGTTTCTGCAGTGACTTCGTAACACGCCCATGTCGGTGCTTCGATTGAGAGACAGCCCACAAAGGTGTCGAAAGGATGAATTTGAAGAGAAAACGTATTAAATCCAAAATATGTATAGCAAAAAATCGTGTAGCATATTAGCTATAGTGTCATAAATAATTCATAACCCAGTACGCTAACAAGTTTGCAGTATGCAGATGTACAATCCCAAAATGCTATTGAAAATTATATGTTTCTTCTGGACAGATTACATTTCTGCTAGTTGTGCATAGTTTGCACATTGCAACTAGAAAAGCAAACAAACAACGGTTTACAATAGTGCTAGAACATGCCATTACAAAATAATATCAATACTAAACAATATGACTAAATTTCCAACACCGTTTAAACTCCTTATAATATAGGCCTACGTATTATTCAACAAAACAAGCCACAGAAAAAGAAATGTTCACACAAAATCGACGAAATGTGTCAATATAGAATTGTCTATCATTCCTGTAATACAATGATTCAATTACCACTAAAATTTTAGAATAAAACAGCAAATACTTGCAGAAGATTGAGAGATAAATTCGTTATTTTCCTTCTCAAAATTAGGTGGTTTTATAACTCAAACGATCTAGAGCAGTGACACATAGGCCACGCCTACGTTTTATGCAATAACTGAATCAAAGACGTTGATTGGTCAACCGTGTAGCAATGATCGTAGTCACTGCTGAACACCGTCGGTGACTTGGTAAATATGATGGTTGTTGTTACAAACAGTAAAATGTAATTTTGTGAACTGGAACGATACATGTAACGTTACAAAACCAAAAAATAGACGGCTAAAGGATATGGAACGCCGCTGAATCATCCTTATTAATCGTTTTAATGAGAGTATTATGGACTTAAATAAACTTCACATTCATTAGCACGAAGATTAATAACCTGCGTGGTACATGTTTTTTTTTTTTCTTGTGATTAATTATATGAGGAAAGCAACTTATATAGGGGAAGCGTCTTGGAGGTGCCACTGATTGTGAAAGATTAACTATTACTGTAGTCAAAATTGCTGGAATGTTGAAGTATGCTATTGGTTAAAAGATTAGATGAGCGCTGGTGAGTGGCACGTACCTATGTCTGCAGTATGTGTGCGCACCTACACAAAATGTGTTCATAACGATGTTGATTTGCAATATAAAGAACTAGATCAACCCTTAAACTTGCAGATTTTCCTGTTCCCACTCCTTCGCTGGCTATTATTGCTTTGAATTGAGCCCTTTTGAACAATGAACTAGTACGAGTATTATTGTCTTTCCTAATGCAATCCAACAACGCGATGAATTGACCTGTGCATTATAGCCTTCCTGATTCCGGCTAGGAAATCATTCGAAGAGCTTATTGTGTTTAACAGGAGAATATCATGGCTCATCATATTTCCGTATGATTTTGAATGCGATAAACACATTGGCAATCGGTGCCAAGTGAAATGGGTCACCTGACAACTGGTTGTGGTTTTACTTGAACCAGGGAATGACCTATTAATAGGCTGGCCTGGGGGACCAATTGGGTTGACTGTAATGCCAAGATGACCCTGGAACATACCTTGCTATAATTTAATTAATCTTTTTTCTTATCTATATTATATTTACAATTGTTATCAAAATATTTGGTCAATGAGGATATTAATAGTGATGATGATTATGATGGTGGTGGCAATGATAATGATGATTATGATTGTGATCTATAGCCTAGGCCTAATAACTAATTGAGTAGCGGCAGGTTTACATTGGTGGTTTTAATCAACCCAAAGGGGATCTTTATGCACATGAAATCATTATTAAAGTTTAACCTGGAAATATAACATTATTTGTTAACAATATTTGGTATGGGTATTACCCTTTCAAATTTCTTGAGCTGGAATTTATGGGTCCTGAATAATATTATAACAACAAAAATGAACAATAAACTAATAATTCTTTATAATAAATAAGATATAATAACTCACTGAGTAGTGGGAGGTGTAGATTGGTGGTTTTAACTAATCTTAGATGCTTGGATGCTCGATTCAGTGGCGTATCTAGGGATCCTCAAATGGGGGAGATGATGGGTGAGCGCGAAGGTCTCACGTGGGGGGGGGGAAGGGCATTGAATGATTAAGTGAGCGGTGCTATCTTGCAAAATAAAGGTGCTTTTTTAGGTGATTTTTTGACTACTTCAGCATGATTTTCTTTTTGAGGCAACTGGGGGGGGGGGGCGCCCAAGTACAGGTATGGAGGGAGTGCTCTCCCCCACCTACCTACTAGATACACCACTGCTTGCATTCCAATCCAAGGCTCCTGGGTTCAAATCCTTTCTTTTCTCATGACTCAAGCACCACACTCCCGGACCCTGGCCTTGAAACAAGGCTTAGTTTATATAACATTATTCCTACCGTACTGTACGGTATATATTTAGAAATAATTAATGTTCAGGCCTATATTTAGTTTAAATTAAATAGTTTATTGTATAGTTTAGAATCCTAATACAGCGAAGTTGCTCTAGAGTAAACATGACATCAATTCTAAACATAGCCAGGAATTATCAGCCACAATATGAGAGGTAGCAAGTCTAATCATCTGAGCAATGTTCTGTATTCAAAAATCATAAAGATATCTGTGTTTATCTCTACTAATGGCCTGTTTATCATTTAAACTGATTAAATACAAAGACCTTTCAGAGGCCAGCCTAACACATAGTGAAAATGACTGTGTACACATGCAATTACTGCTGGACAGTATTACTTTCAATGCACAATTCAAAACCTCTATGTCCTCATTTGTGCAGTTTCATTTCCCACATTGACACATACAAAACAATCCTGGATGACTCAGTATGGCGATAAAATGACTGCGACCGACTAATAGTGAAATTAAAACTAATTTCAATTGCCAAATAGAAGAAAAAAACAAATCTAGTCCTATTTAAACATCTCTTTATCAATTATGGATTTAGAGAAGAACAATGAACAACAATTTATAATGTTATTATAACTTTTTAATGAGTTTTAATGCATTTGTATGAGATCATATCTACTCACTTACTTTACCAGAAGGGACTTTATAAAATTCTTATGTATTTATAAATTGTTAACATTTTCAAGCATTTCATTACTTTTTGAAGCAAAAATTTAGGAATTAACAGCAATTTGTTATTTTATATAAGACTTATGTATACCAATTGTGAACTCTATATGGTCCTTCTGCATTAATACATTTTCTGCATTCATACTGATGAATTATAAAATTGGAGCTGTTAATAAATACTATGCCTTTGTATATTTACATAATTGTTAAAACAGATTCTTATTATTATTTTTTATGTTTTGTCAGTCTCGATGACGATGTATTAGGCCTAAGAAAAAAAGTTTGTTTGCCCTCCAGCACGCACCCGCCCCTAGCTCACTAAAGAATAGGGGTGGCGTTTTTTTTTTTTTTTTAAAGGGGCTTTTTTTTCTATTTTTTGTTCACAAATTTTATAAAGTGATCTTAATTTTTCCCCATTTTCCAAATGAAAGTTGTCTAAATTTGGTGTCTGATGTAAGGTATCGCCATTCTAGGCCAAAATTCATTGCAAAACATTGAATATGGGTTATTTTTATTCAGTCTGATGAATAGTGAAACAGGCTTAATTGCAAGCATCGTGATTTAATGTTAATTTTTGTGACAGGAGAAAAAAAAAATTTTAAAAAAAAACTTGTTTGCACCTGCCCCTCCTATACAATTTTAAGCATTAAAGGGCAAACAAACAATTTTTTTCTAGGCCTTATATTGTATCCTAGTTCTCAACCATTACCATACCGTAAAGACAGATAATATAATATAATCATCACTGTTATTATCATGTCTGTTTGTATAATGTATTTAGTCTTGCTTTCTCTTCTATCAAGTTATTGGCATGTCATGATCACTTCGTTTCTTTCATTTTGTTATGTTTAGTGATTAGTGATAAATTAATATTTTTAAATCAATAAAAATTCATGTACCGAGTACGACCCAGCTTGTTGTAGTATACTTTTGGGGTAAGGGAAAAATCATTTACTCTTGGCATAAGAGTATCTACTGACTGACATCATCTGATGCTCAAGAACAGTAGCATATGTAAGTGGTGTGTGGAGGTGAACCCCCCCCCCCAAAACAGGGCTGTCTCTTATACACATCTAGATGAAAAAGCTCAGCATACCTCGTTCGTTCTCAATTGAAAATGTCCAAAGTAAAAAAAGTAATGCTCAAGTAGTTAAAAATCCCCACATAACACCTTGTTTTGCAAACGCCCTTACTTAATCATCGAGCCCCTACTCCACCTTCGCAACCCCCATCAGCACCCCCATTTCAACACTCCAAGAATTAAAGCGAGCAAGATAAGATTGTGCTTACGTCGATGACAACTAACTAATTTGGTGCAATTATGAAAGATTATAATCCAACATTAAAGCTAAGGCAATGGAGGAAAAAACACTTTTGATAAAAGTTGTTTATCATCAAATATGCATTTTATGTCTTAGAAAAATCAGTTGTACAGTACAGCATATATTTTTTTTTCTTCTGGAGCCTGGCTTTAACAAGGCCAGTAGAAATAATAAGCATCAGTGGTTTTATAATTCCCTATAACTTTACGATTTGCCAATTCCAGGTATGAGTGGAAAAAGGAAAGTCAGACATTGACGAGATTATGTCATAAAATGCCCATAAAATTAACAAAAATAATGACAATGCTAACAAAATTTGATAAATCAGTGTGAGGTCTACTAAGGATGCTGTCTCTTATACACATCTAGATGTGTATAAGAGACAGATGCCTTTGTATATTTACATAATTGTTAAAACAGATTCTTATTATTATTTTTTATGTTTTGTCAGTCTCGATGACGATGTATTAGGCCTAAGAAAAAAAGTTTGTTTGCCCTCCAGCACGCACCCGCCCCTAGCTCACTAAAGAATAGGGGTGGCGTTTTTTTTTTTTTTTTAAAGGGGCTTTTTTTTCTATTTTTTGTTCACAAAATTTATAAATTGATCTTTATTCCAGGATTCGAACCCAAGACCTCCAATTCACAGTAAAAGTCATTCAGTTAGCTTATCTCATTTCTGAGAAGGTGGCTCGCCAGTATAAGGTGAATCACCAAAATGAGTCCCAGGCAAAAAGTTTGGGAAGAGATGTTCTATACATTTCCAGAGCCCAAACAATAAAAAAATAATGCCATACATGTCGGGGCCTAATAAAACATCGAATATTCTATATAATGTTATTAACGTCTTCATTTTAGCGTTCCACATATTACGCATGAATCATGAATTATTCATCTACTTCATTTGGAAACCAACTTAAAATTTGAATCCTGAGCCCATGTTAATGCATAGGATGTGTTTTATACCATCAGGTAAATGCGTGGTATTTGCGTTTGAAAAGTTGCCCAAGGCAGAGAAACCATTAAAATGAATGAAAAATATGCATTATATTGGAACAGCATTCAGAAAACTTACTAAAGCCACTATGTATTAGTTGGTCGTATATGGTGTGAGAATTAATGAATGATTAAAGTGTTCGACTTGCCTCAGGTGTTCTCATTATCAATGATTAACAAACAGCAAAAATAGCATAACCTGTAAATAAAACCTAATATGAAATTAATATAGAATTCAAGTTAATGAAAATCTTATGAAAAACTAACACATACCAAACAACATAAAGAAAGAAGTTCCTATAAACATAATTATATAAATATTTGATTTAATTTATTCACTTATTGTTACAGTTTAAATTGTTTATCATATGTTACATTGATGTAACATAAATAGTAAACAATTAATTAATATAAACAATAAATATATTGATAGTAATAGTAATTAATAGTAAATAAACTGTCACAAAATGTTAATAATTTAAATTAAATAATTATATTTTTTTATTTCAATAATACTTTGTGAGGATGGTCCATTCGGTCTGAGCTCATCAAATGGGATTTTCTATTATTAATATTCAATAGAAAATACTCATTATTAATCCTAATAGCAGACATGTTGACTCTTAGGCCTATTAGTACTAGATGTTATTATAAATATATATATAGGGGTGGCGCCATCAGGTGCGCCGGCTGGACCTGAGCCCAGCTGTCGGAGTGGCCTAGCATAGCCGTCAGGGAGCCATGGTAAATTCTGTCAGGGAAAAATAAAACATGGTGGGGATGAGGTAGGTGTGGACTATGGCCCATTTGACGAGGAAGGAATGATAGAACGATAGAAAACCTGGGACACCCCTGATATTATTATTACTATTATTATTTATTTAATTGATGGCCCTCAATAAGCTTAGCTTAGGGACCCTTAAAAAATTTAGAGTGTTGTCAAAGTTTAGAATGATTTTTGTTGTATGCTATTTGGAGCATTGAAGTACCAGATGATCGCTGGATTGGTAATAAATCAAACAAAATGCTCGCAGACATCGATGGCGCTCTCTTGTCAAGTCAATTTACTGCTGGTTCACAAATTTTTACAAATTATTGAAGTGTGCAAGATATTACTGATGAAATTTATATTTGTGTATGTTTTTGCCATTGCGTTGTTGGGTACCAGTACAGTAGAGTGCCCCAAAAATAGATTTAAAAAGCTTTGACCATGATGAGGTCATGACACCCCAACAGCATTTCAATCACTATAATTATAGCATAACATAAGTTTTAACATAAAATTGCAAGTATTATCCTATTATAATCCTACTGTCATAGTTTTGTTTTCAAGCATTTATCATAAATTATATTCATAATAAGATAGAAAATATATTATAACAATATTATACTCTTTTATTACTCTATTGTTATACAATTTGTATTTAAGAGTTGACAGATTGAGTCCTCTTTTCATATTAAATGTATGTACATATAAATTGCTGTAATAACGATAATGAAGATGATGATGCTTGTTTTCAAGCGTTTTTAAGCAAGTTTTCTCATAAATTGCGTTTATAATAAATAGAAAAATATGTTAAAACAATGAAAGGCGTATTATTGTTGATGATGATGATGATGGTATTAATGTAGATGATGATATTGATGATGATGATATTGATGATGATGATGATGTTGTTGATGATAATAATAATAGTAATAATACTGAAGATTATGATGAAGATGATAATCATGATATTAATTATAATATTTTAATAGAAGATGCATTGACAAATACATTTCAGAGTATGATAGAATTTCAACTTAAATTTTGCTCGTTGAAATTTTCATCAACCTGAGTGTTGTTATAACAGCTGAATTAGGTTTCTTAAGCAAGTATAATATCTTATGCATTTCACATTCTGTTCTGCAGAAAACAGAAGAGTAGACATCACACAGCTATCGTTCAGCTACTCAGATATAATTGGACGTTTCTGAACGCATAACGTCACTGATGCATTCAACGCACGGTCCATTTGGCAACAATATCATGTACTCTGGGTCTACCGATGAAATATTTAATTCTGCACACATAATACAGGGATGATGGTCTCCGGGGACATTCAGACTGTGAGCTACGATGGATTGCCGGCTCATGCAAGAGATGATCGTAAAATTCGCTGAAGCATGACTGGAACGAAACGGGAAGATATTAGTGCTACTTGCACCAAAAACGTAAAACCTCTAGTGATTTAGTTTATAGTAATATTCATCGAATGATAAATCGACCGCCATTGACGACCCCGAGGGACCAACATGAGAACGACAAATGACGCATGAAAGGTGCAATGTTACTGTTGAAAGTTAAACACTAATACTCCTTTTGGCTTTCTCCAGAGGAAAGGTTCTCAATAAAAACAGAGGTATTAATATCTCCACACTACAAATGGAAAAAAAAACTATGATTTTTCTTTTTGTAGTTTTGTTTCCTTCTGCATTTTTATTATTCTTATAAGATGAAGCTATACAAACAGTAAAAATAATATATGATTTATTTTCTTTACTATGTGTGTTACCAAAAAGAAATTTCAATATTTTGTTTTAATAAAAATGCACATACATTTTGAACAAATTTTCTTTGATGTAAGGATGTATAGATATATATTTATTATTATTATTATAATTTTAATTATTTAGCATTTAAAAATTAGTAATATTATCATTATAATATTGTTATAAGATATTACCATAGTGATGACATCATCAATAATAAAGCTACTATGTGTTCAAATTCCAATATATTTTATTATTATTATCATCATTTATTATTATTATTATTATTATTATTATTATTATTATTATTATTATTATTATTGATAATATTATGATTATGGTTATTATATTTATTGTTATGGGTATGATGTTGATTAATATTATCATTATTATTCATATGATTCATATCTTATCATTATATTTTGATAATAACATAGGCCTACTATAATGTTTATAATCCAAGTATAAGTATATATA
>NW_022719460.1:201250-202933 GCF_011630105.1 Anneissia japonica
ATACATACGTTCGTGTAAGTCATATGGTGAAATATGAAAAAAGGGTTTCATGATATACTTTTTCATTGGCAATTTTATGCAATATTTTGATAAATAAGGAATTTTTGAATGAAGATTATTTCTGAATGTGAAGTATTCATCATTTAATATATATCCTGATATCACATACAAACCAAAGTATGCAATACATGGCAAAAGAAGATAGCACTCCTAGGCCCAATATAACTTACTATCAGGAGAGACAGTGTGTATTCCCATATATAAACATATTCCTTTCGGAATAGGCTGTCAATCAATCCTTGAAAACTGTTAGTTCATGATAAATAAATAAAACTTAATAGTAATACAGGCTAATGTCGACAAGTACCGGTTCAATTTGAAAATGTATCACAAATCAACTTATTTTCTGCCAATTGCTACATTTTTCATCTATTGTAATACAAGATCTATCAGTAGCCAAGTCATGAATTTTAACAAGAACTCCTCTAGTAAAAGTTGTATTGTTCCCAAAGGAAATCACATTTATAATGAATGTAATCTGCCTTACATAGGCCTTTCATAATCTGATTTCAGTTTGTGAGAAGCTGTGGGTAACCTCTTATTATTAAACTCTGACATAGGCCTACATAGAGATTTAGGCAGACCTACCAGGGGAAAATTACTTTATAAAATGGTTTATGGGGATTGAAAATGAATGAAAATAATTATTGTAATGAAAAGGTTATTCAACTTTTACTTTAACAACATGGCACAACAAGTGGAATGATATTTTGTCTTTGAGATGTTTGATTCAGAGAAAACTTAGAAATCTGATGCATACATCAATCTGAGAATTCATTCTTTTTTATTCTGTGATTTGTATTATGCACATATTTTAGCTTAATGTTCACAATTCCTGGGAGAAATATCACATGGGATTTCACATTTATTTTCTAAACTACATTATTCGAAGCAAAAGCAGCATTATAATTTAAAATAGGTATGTTTTAAGCGAAGTTACTTACATTATTTTAGTTGCAGCTTGCATATCTCTTTATTTTTAAGTTAATCTACATTAAATTTATTATGGCATAGAATATCAATAATCAGTGATACTGCAATCAAGGCATTTGAAAAGAAAACAATCCATTTTCTGTGACTTACTAAGGTCATTCTTATTTTAGTTCTATAATTTACTCCAATGAATGCAGGATTATATAGGCCTAGGCCAACATGGTTGTGCCAAGAGGTAACCCCTCCCATAGCCTTGATTTTATTCTAACGACGGAAAAGGTTTTTATAAAATGGAAGTGTATTTGTTCAACATACTGTAACATAGTTGATCAATTAGGCCTAGCACAGTACCATATGAAATTTAGTTATTTCCCGAAATTCATGATTCAGTGACTTAAAATTAAGTTAAAATGACATGTTGGTTACTTTGGAGGGTAACGGTAGAGGCCTAGGTGTTCACAATAATAAAAGTCCTATCATAGGGATAATTTGATTACAAATTATAGGATTAATGATAAGATGATTTGACAACAAATTTCATTTTCATTATCTGCAATTCTTCAGATATAATGCTGGCAACATTTGTAGTAAAACACTTGAAAGCAAGCATTACATAAACCACGATGCAAGGAAATGAATTGAAAACAGCATACAGATGATTTTGAACATCAAAATTTGATGCTGTATTAT
>NW_022719460.1:203300-209165 GCF_011630105.1 Anneissia japonica
GGATTCATCTAAGCCCAATTTGAAAGAGCATATGACATAAATTTTAATAAATGCCGAGACCATTCAAAACATGAACAAGCAAATATAATTGTGTAATACGGCGATATTGCTCAGGTGAATGCTTCATCGTATGTTTTCTTTAATATTTTCTGGCGAAGCCAAATCTACTCCAGATGATGCACTCAGCTTAACAGTTGATTAATCGTAACCAGCTCAAAGAGCTGTGACGCATGCCATTTAAGGGATTTTGAGAGAAAATAATGACACAAAATGCCACATTATCGTCGTAGTAGGCCTAATGTTTTTGAATGTTATGAGAAAATGTCCTTATTAATGACCTAGAGCAAAAAGAAAGACGAGACACATGATCACAAAATTAGCTTGTTAATGCTATTCAGAAGGCAATACTTTTTTTTTTTCTAAACATGAGAAAGAGAAGATCTTCAAAGCATAGTTGAAGATGTCATTATACCTCAGTGTCTGAATGACCCTGCTCCTTCAATTTTGGTAGGGCCTAACTAATGAAACACTGGCATCCAATTCTTTAGGATAAAAAATACATAAAAGTTAACCTTGTTTCAATGTAATTTCCCAAGGAATAGATAAAAAATAAAGTACCAGTGTGTAAAGAAACTGTATAGGACATATGCCTTCAGATACAATTGCTCATTTCAAATCCATCACCAATATGTCTACACATAAAAATTATTGTTGCGAGATGACCCCGTGGGGGTTACCACAGAAACAAATATGGAAACCATGTACATGTCTTCAAGTTCTGCATGCCCACCTACGAGGCGTAAGGCCGAGTCGAGCATCACCCGTTCCATAAACTGCTCCAATGACTCTCAAGCTTTAATTTCACATGTGCTTAATCAGACTGGCATTACATTTGTCCAGCTGGCGTGCCAAAACTGCCATTACGTTGATATCTCTTCGCATATATTCATTTATACACATTACAGATGTATGAAATACTTACCTGGACTGTCAATACTACCTTAAGACAATCCTCTCAGTAAAACTGACGGCAAATGATGCGGTGTGTAAACCCATTGTTTTTATTGCTCTTGTTTGCAGGACATTTTCCTAAAATAATGTGAGAAAGGAATAATTCAGTTTGATATTGGCTTACTGGTTGTGCAACTAACAAGATTTAAAAATTATCCACAGATTTTAAGCTCTAGATTTAGCAATTTTTATATGAATATTTTATGTTATCTCTCAACACAAGCTCAAGAAGCGAACACTTATAGTAATCGAGTGCAAAGTGACCGCAGTAGAATTGGGTACATTAATAAAGGCATTCAGGTTCCAAGATTGCCAATGGACATAGTATAAGCAGGGTCACATTAGCTGTTTTTAATAAAGGTAGCCAAGATAATAAAAACATGCCTCTAGTCCCCCTCCTCCTCCCTCCAGATCTGCTACAGTAGGTGTTAATACAACTCAGACAGGAGACGGGGTAGCAAACTTTTATACAAATATTCATGCTTTAAAGTGGGCTATAGTATTTTGAAAAGTCTAACTAGTTATAAATCGTATCTGATTTTAATAAAACAAATTCTATAGCCTCCGCAATATACACTAATAACAGAAAAAACATAGTAGTCTAATACAAGCCTAAAACAAAAATATACATAAATTAAATAGCATGTTTTAGATTAGCAACATGTGATACTAACATAACAACATTCATCCTAGAGGGTTTTTATCAGGTGTACAAAATATTATTTTTTAAAATTGTTCTTGATCAATATAATTAAATGATTGCCACTGGGTAAGAAATTAGAAGAGGGAGTGAACTAGCATTCTCTATTCAAATAGTATAAGTAGTAGGAGGTTATTTAGAGCCTTTTTTGTGATAGGATTAGGCAAGTAGCAAGGGCTTTTTGTTTTCATCATGGTCAGCAAACATTCAGACTTAATCCCATTGGCAAACATTTAGGTACTTTACTGTTTATTCAAACCAAGTTCATTATTCACATCTTACAGCAAAAGACAAACACAGACTTTTTCATAATCATTCTAGTAAGAAGGTGTTAATACAAGAGAGCATACTGTAATATACAATAATATGATGTGATATTATGTTAGGCTACATATATCAACATATTATTATAGTTGGTACTGTAAAGAATATATGGTAGACCTATCATGCACAAAAGCAGTTGAAAGGAAAATATAAGCCTTTTAAAAAAATTATAATGTAAAGAGATTAACATATAATATTGCAGTAATTTATTTTATTCATTTATTTAATATGAGAACATATGCCTTTGGAATGGCATCACACACAGAGTGGTGCATTCAGCTTAAATTACAAAAATATAAAAAATCAACTAAAGAAGGAGCACACTTCAACACAATCATTGATAAAATATGCAAATAAACATGGAAAATACTGTAATGTATTGAATTGTAAATGATAAAGAAGAGGTAAATATTAGGCTGAAAAAACACATTTTAACTTGGGTCTTCTTCCATCATTTATAGACTAAGGTGCATCCTCAAATTTAAGACCCCTTTCATTCTGAGACCCTGTAATTCAAGATAACAATCATCATTCTTTTAACACAAAGCTAACTCTCCAAGTGGAAACTGAACCCTGAGACCACGCCAAATGTTCATATCCCTAAGTGGTCTTGAATTGGAGGCAAACTGTATCAACCAACTGGGGCCACTGAGCCTCCGTGGGCTATCACATTGGTCTTTGTTAGGTGCATCAAAATCTAGCACTTTCCTATTTCTGCATGTTCAGAACCATAAATATGTTGCAAAATATATTGCAGTCCTCTTTATTTTTTATTAAAGTAATATTATAGTATTCTCGTCGATATTGCATCAAGAACTGTATACGACATACACTACCAGCAAACAATCCCTGGAGGTTGCCTGAAATCACCTTACTTTTCCAGACCAAATTATATCAATAGTTGAATAGCTTTCCAATAAATTCTAATTTATGCAGTGTGGCCTGTTTCCTGGGGTAGAACAGCACCAAGTGAGTCACATCTCTCTAACAAATTACTTGTGTAACTCCCACTGCTAATAAATGAAACATTTTTTGACACTTTTAATCTGCTGCAAATTCAATTTACATAATTTATTTTCTGCGCCTGAGAATAGAGTCTGTACTTTTGAGGTCGATAACCGGCTGAACTTTGACATGCGTAATTAAACCAATTAAGAAGAACAAATGGAGTAGAAGTTATATAATAAACGGATCTAATAACGCCCGTACTTGATAATATATAAGCCGCTCTTTAATGATATTAAGAGTGATCCATGCGTGCCTTCAAATAACACCGACCTTGGTTGGACGGAAGTCTACGTTGCGCCCACTGAGCTTACTTACGGGCAAAACAAGTGCCCTCCATTCACAATAACAAAATCAAATTTGTGACAATCAAAAAATGTAGAAAGGAAACTCCCCCAGAGCAAGGTTATTTTTTTATATACAAAAGGTGAAGTATTTACTTTGTCTCTGTATTTCTTATCATTTGTAGAAAAAAGTACTAAAGGTATTATACACAGAAGCAGTCACACTGCGTGATTGACTTTGCTTGGGGCAGCGAAACACAATGTGCGCTTCAATAAGACTAATTCATGTATACAGAGAAAAATAATCTTATATAAATATAGGTTCCATAAATCTTACCCTTGGAGACTTTTGTCGTCATTTACAAATCAAACAGCAGTCATACAGTATAAAGGAAAAGGTAACAAAGACTAATAAACAATGCCTAGATTTTATTGTGAACAGAACTGTTGTTGAGGAGTTCAGGTATATATAATAGAAATTAATAACAAACATTGCAACTAATAAAAAATATGAACACAATACAACAGGGGTTCCTTTTACGGTCACAGTCATTGCAGTACCTTGTTATTATTAACCACTGATACAAAAACAGCCTTCGACTGTGATTCTCAAATAAGTTGGCATTAGTATAGCGCAATTGTGTATCTAATTGATCAACAAGCAACAAGAGTCAACTGTCTGTAACTTACTAATCTAAATCCGGGCTCCTTTATCATAATGGGTTACTAGATGATGCAACAATCCTTTGTAATAGATAAAAAATACAAATTATATTTTAATTATGATTAAATATACTAATGTAGTTAATTATAATATAATTTATTTGTTTTAAGAATGCCAAGGTCTACCTCCATATTAATTAAATTATCTAATCATTATGTGTATTTATTGTTATTAATACCATTAACCCTCTTATCATTTATGACAATATAACTATTATTTTACAGTATTATTTTAATCATTTAAAATATCATTGTAGTATTTAATTCATGTTTTTGCTGTAAATAACATTAATTCTTAATTATTAATATAATTAATATTCATTGAATTATAGGCCTATTATTTATATAATTCAATGAATATTAATTATATTCATTGAATTTTTTGAATTATATTATTTATAGGAATTACATTCTTTCATAAAATAATAGTGAAAATACTAACATCAATTTACCAAAAATCATCAACTCCTTCATCAGAAAACTATTTATTGTGTTTGAAATACAATAAGAAACATAACAATAAGTTTTCAATAGGTTATTAACATCTGAGAAGATAAGGATAAAGGGGAGATACAATGCTCTACTTCTTAATCATATTAAACAATATATCACACCACATCTATTCATAAACTTCACTAAAACTATGCGGAAGATAAATCATTAATGACACTGGCGAATCTTGTACAAAAACAGTCAATTGGCGAACATGGTTATACTAAGTGAGTCAGCCATTGTGGAGCTCTCGAAGGCATCTATACATCGCGAACATAAAGTAAACCAGTTCAAAGAAACTAAACGCACACATTAAAAAAATGCAGATGAGAAAATAATGAAAACATGAGCAGAGTATGAATATGAATTTTAAAAATGTGAGAAAATTATTTGTGGAAGAGAACAAGGTCAGAGTCACCTCTCACTTGAATGATGGTATTTCAAACAGCCTTGAAGAATATAAAAGTTTAATCTTTTCTTGAGATGTTCAATGAATAAATAATGATAGGAATAAACCTGTGAATTGTAAGATAGTTGAAGTACTTTCAATATTTTATATATATTATATATATATATAATATATATATATTTTATATATACTTTAATTGAATATTTCAATTAAAGTACTATAGTATAATAGGTGTACAAATATATATATATACATCAATTTCTTACCTAAAGTAACTAAAAAAGACAATGACACAGCAGTGAAAAAAAAAAACATGTTAAATTAACAGGCACATGCTTTAGTTTGTGGGAGTGTGGAAAACAGTGCTATTTAAGAGACCCCCCAAATCTGAAGACTCACAATGTACTAGGAAAACATGCCTTTACCCCTCTCAACAACTAATTCACAACCTTCTTCTGCATCCATGCCCCTTACTTTATCCATATACCTATTCTTCATACAAATTTAATGACTATACAGGCCTACTTCATATATATTATAATAACTCTCAATTCATTTTGTCACTTATTACACAAGTGCTTTAGGTAAGATTAATTTAAAGTGGTTTTACTGATAAATTAATTTCTTCAAGGTTTAAACAATTGGAGTAGTAATCAATGAGTCTGTGATAAGCTGATGATGGTGGATGAATGACCGTGGTCATCTATTATTCTATAAAAGATGTGTAAACTCAGATTAATGTGAGCTTTATAAGTTAGAATGACTGTGACAACTGACCAATTAGACAAGCATTCGACTAACTTGACCAAATGACAACTGACTTATTGTCTGACTGACCGACTAACTGACTAACTGACCGACTGACAGACTGGAAGACTTAAAACTGACCATACTGACTATTGATGTTTACATTACTT
>NW_022719460.1:210114-221160 GCF_011630105.1 Anneissia japonica
ATCGGCACCGCATAACTCTACCTATCTCCTTTGAAACCGCTGGCAGGAATGTGCTCATATCTCATACACTGGGGTTTCTATATGTCACGACCACATTCCGCTACTTTTCAAGGCTGGATATTGGATAACACTATGTATAAATGAGTGAAAATGTGAACTGAAAAACCATGAAAAAGGAGAATAAATAAAGGCAGATGAATCCCAATGAAAAACACACAAAAAATGCATATACTGCATATATACTAATCCATCTCTAACCAAATAATTCCCAGTCAATTATGTTTGATATATCAATAAATTATTGTAATAGCAAACAATTTAAAAATGATAATAGCATTAATGGAGGCTAGGAATGATACCTTCTTGACATTTCATTTACTTTTGATTTTTTTGTTTCTATGTCAGACCATGGTTAGACAATGCACTTAATTTAGATGTTGATGAGAACATTATACTGCAATTCCTATATGATGCTTGCCAATCCAAATCCAGTGAACTTTCGCTAATTGTTAAACTACGTACCATAAGAATGTGGAAGTATTGTATACTTTAGCACAGAAAAGACATATTACTTTTACTCATCATTTTGGCAATAGTAAGTCAATTCCAGTAAATGACCATCAGTTTAAAGCCTACAATGTAGAGAATAAGAATTATTCAAAAAGTCAATTTCATTTTTTTTGCTTACTGATGCTGGCTTTGGGATGGCAAGCCCCATACAACAATTATAGCAGTAAATGTTATAATGCGCCAAAATATTGCATAGTGCGTATCAGTTAATAGTTTTATTAATTGAAGAATTTGCTAATCCTTTTTAATTACAAGAGATATACTGTCTGTGCTTATCTAAATGACATTGATAAAGTAAAATTCAATATTTGAATATTACTTTGTATATTTAATGAAATTTACATGAAAAGGTAAACCTTACTAATCAACAGTTATGTGAAAACATACTGTTCTCACATCCTTTAGGTAGATGCTTAAATTATTTAGTATGATTTTTATAATCAATTTTTCTGTGGGCATTTTCTGCTGGATACTCACATATTAATTATAGCAGTGAGTTCAGTAAATTTTATAATGCAAGAAAACATCACATAGTGCATATCAGTTAATGGTTTTATTAATTGAAGAATTTAATGTGTAAGGGTTTGGAAATCAGATCACAAACAATATTACTGTTTTGATTACTACAGGGATACAGCACTTCCTTGGTTATTTCAACCTCTAAAATTTGCTATTTAATGTTATAATTAAAATCTTTAGACCTTTTTATATGACAGATGGAATATTTTTAGCATATTTATAATCAATTAAAATTATCAGGAGCATGTAGGATAGTACTAGTAATACACAGTAGATAATCAATAGGCCTAAATTTAGGCAATTATTTTAAGCCTTATAAAGATACTATTTTAGTATTTATATAAATTCAATGGGCCTACAGTGTTATAATGCATGAAAGGTCATTAAAGTGATTACAACAATGCATTGTGAATGGAAGACAGATGGGGACCAATAGAGCATGATGACAATCATCAATCACGGACTCCTGGACAATAGGCTTTAATGGAAATTGGATGAATATGAATGAGACAAAGAATAAAAGGAAAAATTAATGTTTGTGATAGTAATTACACAAATGTGATGGTCAGTGCTAAATTTAACTCTGTAATGGTCAATGCTTTAATTTACATATGTGATGGTCAGTGCTTAATTACCTCCACCAACAAGAAGGTTATGTATTCAACTGTTGTCTGTCTGTCTGTCTGTTAGCAAGATTATGCAAAAACTAAGGAATGGATAATCATAAATATTTAGTGGAAGGGTACATAATAATAAGAGAGGATTACATTTTGGGAAGAAAAGGTCAAAGGGTCAAGGTTAGGGAAATTCCATTTTTTCACCATCAAGAATAAAGGAAAATAATGGAACTGCCCATACAGGGCCTGTGTATTGTTCGGTATTTATCCACATATTGTGATGATCCGTGCTTCAGTCATGTGATGGTCAGTGGCTAAACCATCTGCAATGTTCTAAAAAGTTTCCATTTCAAATTTCTTTTTAAAATTCATTGTCTGCTGTCTTCTGTGATGTCTCTGTCAGCAGTTTTACATCTCACCTCAAAAATTATTTAAGACAGCAATATCTTGATTAAGTCTTGCTCTGTTTTTTTATTTTTGTATTTTTTTTTAACGGTGTCTGAAGTTGCTTATTAGATTTTAAAATTTTTTATTCATTGTTGCTGATGTAAATTATAGGGATTTTATATTTTTTATAGTATTTTTATATTCTACCTACCTACGGTATTCATATATTTGTATCTACTGTTGAGGGCCTCTTTGAGTCAGCTTCGCTGTAAGAGCCCCTCGTGAAATACTCTTCAATAAATAAATAAATAAATAATTGGTCAATTCACCTGTGAAGGTCAGTGCATATTATTAGGTTTGTACAATGCCTTATTAAAAAGTATGATGGTCAGTGCCAATTTACCTATGTGTTGGTCAATACTTAATTAACCTGGGTGATGTTCAGTGCCAAATTCATCTGTGTAATGGTCAGTGCCGGCCGAATTCACCTTCATAATTATTATGTGTGTTGGCCAGTGGATAATTTACCTGTGTAATGATTATGCTAATTCCCCTGTGAGTTGGTCAGTGCTTTAATTTACCTTAGGGATGGCCTGTGTTCAATTCAGCAGTATCATTATCTGCATTCAAACCCACTGTTCCATTGCTTCTTTATGATTTACCTGGTCAGTGTTTAAATCACAATTTTCAAATGTCACATTATATTACATATTCACACTTCCAATGCTTTTTGGATATTATGCAGATTTTATAAATGCCAAAGATACATTACAATAATCATGTGCTAAAGTTTAATACCTAGAATATTCATGCCTTAATTAATAATGCATATTCATGAAATTAAATCCACACCCACACAAAATCACATAAATAGTATAAATCATTACATCCATTACCATATTGATTCAAATAACATCCCCATCTAGTCATATATTTTCATGATTTCTTTTGTTGGGAAGGGGGATTTCTTTATGGGAGGTAATATCGACAAATAAACACTCCTTCATAACATATGAGAATTGGAAGACTACAATATATACCGGCACTATATTAGGAAAGTGCTCAAAAATTCTAAAAGAGTGTGTTTCTACTGATAAAGAAGACAAAATAATCGATTTTTTTAAACCGCATTTTTAATGAGTACCAGACAGTCTGCTTGCGTTGCAACTGCATCATTTATTTTTTGAAAATCGGTTTTCGTGAAGGAAATTACGTCACCATCTTGTTTATACAACACGTTGTTTTCCTAACTATATAGGATAGTATCTTTTTCATTTCTGTCATGATGATGAGGAGTAAGATATGGTGTGGGGCGAGAAGGCAAATGTTTTCGGCTGTGCTCATTGGCACAATGAACGAGCGACCAAACGAGGACAACAGTAGGCCCAAAAAGCGGAGAGGCCTAGACCCAATATCCCGCACAAAATAATTACAAAACGAATTCGTCACTCCAAATGTTTGTTGACGTTTTTAGCTTGTAGGTCTAGGACATGAACAAGAGGGCAAATTTTTTTGGAAGTTCGTGCCTAATACGATCTAGTCTTTGCAGTGATTGACCTGGAGGTCACATTTCACCTGATAATCGCTTTTTTTGTGTTGCAGCTAAAAGGTGCACAGCCAAAATCGGTTATTTGCCTTCAAACATGCTACTCATTGCATGTTTTTAATCGATTTTTTTTAATCGCTTTTTTCAAACTGGTCCCATTTCTACTGTGAGAATAAAAGCAATTTTTCGAAAAAGCGATTTTTAATCAATTATTTCTTTCCAGTAGAAACAGGCCTCAAAAGTAGAATTCTTCATTGAAAATCAACCATTTTGGTTTTCCCTAGACCTAACTGTTCGATCGTTAGTCCCCTAATTTATTCCTCTAATTGAAACAATTATTGAAGGCTGTAGTAGGGAGGAGGGAGGAAGGGAAAGGGGGGGGGAAGAAATAATCATTGCAATAAAAATAGATCCCCAACGGATGTATTTATGGTCTACAGTCTAGACAAGTTGTTTATTTGAGGTGGGTGTGTATGTAAATAAATACAGTATGCATATTTACAATACAGAATTCTGGTTTGTTAATGGTATCATGCTGACTTGAATGGCAATGAAGCAAATATAATTTCTTTTACTTTAGTAAATCTAATAAAGAAAAAGATAAGCAAATTATCTCAATAAATGTAGTGTATATTTATTATTATTATTATTATTATTATTATTATTATTATTATTATTATTATTATTATTATCTTACATTTTTACACTGATTGTATTGTAGGCCCTACCAGAGAGGTAGATTCCCATTACATTATGGTCTTCCATTTCTATAGAGCATGATACAGTGCATGACAAACGTTACATAACCACTATTAATTTGGGGAGTCCCTCAGCTCAGTCATACATATGTCTATGTTGGCATTGGCACTATATGTTTTTAGCATTGTTTTAATGTAATAACGTATCACATGAACAACAAAACGAATGGAGAAGAAGAAGGATACTCTGGGTTCTTTAAATTGCACAAGATTACAATTACAATTAATTAATTAATTAATTAATTAAGATTAAAAGATGGTACTACAGTATAGTAGTACTACAATTTATAGTTCCTATCTAAAAAAAACTTGTTTCCAGTGACCATAACCCTGAGTAAGAATTTGGAATAAAATTCCATTTGAGTTCATCGTCTCTTCCATTCTCTGTAGCATCTAATGTTCCTAAGAAGGCCACCCATTCAAGTATTAGCCCATCATTACTGAATTTTGTTGATCCAAAAACTGGTGTTTCGACGTGGTATGGCCGAAAAATATTACATGGTCGTAAAAATATTAATTGCTGTCATCAAACACAGAAGACACATCAATGATTGTTTGCAATTCAATTTAGACCATTAAACTATTATGCTGGTTTTTCTATGCACAAATACATCAATATCTGAGGCTTTACGTAATTTAAACAGGATCATCCATAAACAATGTTTCTTTTTCCATAATTAAACAGCAGCCTACAATTAAATAGCTATTTATTAGTAATTAAAGCAACGTGGTTGTCAAGAAGAGTGGGCGTTATCTAGAGAGTAGGTGTTGAACAATTCGTTAGCATCAGATATTAATCAAACATGCATGAATAATTAATATTAACGAATCATTTATTTCGTTTTCTGACACATTCACTGGCGTACACCGGCGCTTGTAGATGCACGCTTCCCAGGTACATCCACTCACATGCATTAAACAACTTATTCATGCATATGCCATTGAATCTCGAAATGCATTACATAATCAATTCCTCAATCTGTGAAGATCATTTAGTTTCAAGAGGGTGATTGGTGAATCTACCCGGTTTATTCATATTAGCAGACGAGAGAGCTCAACTCACTTTGTAGATCTATATTTCTGTCGAACACTAATGAGAAATTAATTGCATCCAACGTCAATACTAAATAACACGCTCAATTAAGCTGTAACTATGGCAACAAGAGACTAAAAAAAAACCTGCCCTTGTAAAATGAAATACATCTCCATATCCCATCAATATATTCCACCTAGCCTCTCTGGTGTTGCCATACGCAAGCATCTGACTAGTAATAAATCATTTATTCACAGAGCAACGGCTCATTTCATAGTACAAATTTACAAAATTCAGACTCTTGTTACTTTTATGGTGTGTTTATTCTAAAGAAACAACTCGAAGGCATATTGAATATGAAAACGGAGTGTGAGTAAATATTTATCAAGTATAAAGTGTTTCTATATCAAATTACTATTTATATTTTACAGATATCTAGGTCAAAGCTAACTACAAGCAGAAGAAAGAACACACACTATTGAAATTATTTGAAGCAAATTATTATTGTATTACTCCATTGTACATGGGAGCTGAAACTTCGGGTTACGGTACTTACTTTCTATTCTAAGAGTCCTGGGTTCAAATCATTGGAAGTCCTTTTTAACACATTACCAAAACAGCCACAGCTCAGATAGCTTATCACAAGATACAGTTCATACTTAGCTATGTGAGAGAAAAAAATATTATTATTAATTATAGGCTTGTCCCAAAAAAGAACTTTGAAAATTGATACACAGTGGAGGGGGGAAAACACAGTTAATTAATTGCAGTACAAAGAAATTAAATAAATTAGTTTTTTAAATAAATTCTATTTTGATTATTAAAAAACTCTAAATCCGACATTGTCTACTTAAAGCAAACTGTATCATTTTTTTTCCCTAAATTTTTATTATTAAATGGTGGCGACTAGTGTTCATTTTTTAATTCCTTATTTAGGCACATGGGTTGAAAATTGACAACAGTGAACTTAATCACTGTCATACTTGCATTCACAAACAAAAATACAGACAGGATGTTCTACATCTAACATTCTTTTTTCCAATTACAAACTGGAATGAGAGAATAATTCCTTGCCAATTAACATAATACTATCTAATTTCATAGACTCATACATTGTCTGGTAGATAATTTATGGATTTTCTGTTAAGATTAAATTTGTAAAGCAGCAAAAACTGTTGTCCAATGGAAGTCAATGGTATCAAGCTGGTTCTCATATGAAGTTGATTATTAATTTGATCCTATTAATGTTTCATTTAATAATTTTTCCAAACTTAGTCACACAGAATTATCTTCAAAATTTCAAATCAACCATTCTGTTAAAATGTAGATGATGATAATGGTGAGGATGTTTGTGATGATGACGATGATGATGAAGATGATGATATTGATGATTATGATGATGATAATTTTGATATTGATAAAAATGATGTTAATGTTGCTTAAGATAATGTTGATTATCATGATGATGATGATGATTCATAACCAACTTTCAAATATTAAGGATATAATTATTATTATTTATGAAATTGTTTAGATTAAAATTCTAATTCCCACTCCTATTAATGAAATAATATTACTTCCTGCCTGTGTCATAGACACTTGGAATAATAATCATTATCATTATCTGATTGAAATTACACCAACGCCAAGCCTTAAATCCACTATTTACCAGCAGCTGCATGAAAAGAAATTACAACAAAGAAAGCTAAAAAACACACAGCTCTGAATCTGCACATGATATCTGAACACCTCCACCACTGCAAATGAGGCTATTGAAAATCCGCTTAATTACATCGCAACTTGCAAGTATTGATAGCTGCCCGATTATACACAGTCGGCTGACTGATTATTGACTGTGCGCGCCAAAAGATCCGTCCTTCATATACTAATAAACTGAGGAGCTATTACGAACAGTTGCCTCCTAATGTCAAACAAAGGCATTTATTTGTGAAGGAGCGAATGCCGAAGGCATGTACAAAGTGAATTGTTCACCAAGGCTTTCTAACAAAAAGTTCTTTAAAACCGAACTAAATATAAATATACATGTAGGTTTGTGTTCTGTTTTATTTCTCAAATCTCAATTAAGCTGTAAGTAATTTGCTCAGAGTCGTTCAACCATTCATCTGATTTATAATTGGCTAGTGCCAGTTTGAGAGGGAGGGCCAATAAATCTCTCATCGATCCGTGGTGTATACAGTGCCATGAATAGCAATCTACATTGATGTTCTTCCTACATTTTAATATTACAATTTATTTGACCATTGAACAAAAAAATAAAGCTTATTTTTAATGTATACTTGCTGAGATTTCTGAAATGTTCTTAATGTGTACATTTTATGGTTGGGCAAAATATTTCTAATCCTCTTTACATACATATAATTCACATTGTTATTTTTATACATTGTTGAATCCACTATTGATCCAGCGTAGATTAGCAATGTGAGCACGCTCAGATCATTAGAATTCCAAGGGTGACGTGGAATATACAGCTTGACATATGTACACATACAAACAGACATTTCCAAAATACAAAACATATTTATAACTATCTAGATTGTCAACAGTTGCCATGGTTATTTCAAATTAATTTGCATGATTTCTTCGATATAATCCAGACACTCTGGAGACCACAGATGTGGCTCGATGAAAACGCTGGTGTTTCCATTCGATCACAAATTCTTTCAGAAAAGTGTTTTCTTGTTCCTACATAATAAATATCAGCTTGCCAATTCAACATTTCCTTGACAGAACATATCCAAATGGTTGAGCACATCCCGTTGAAATAGAAACTTCCCTTTCGACTTCCTCATTGTCTCAATGTGTTTTGTATTGCGTTACAATTCAGTTAAGCTGTTCATAATGACAAAGGTTGCGGTAATAATAGAAAATGCCAAACAAGCAATTTTGTTTTTATCATCTGCAATCTTTTGCTTTTTCCACCACAATAACATACCAGTATATAATATAATACAGTTTTTGTACATTTGATTTATATAATTATGTAATGTTAATTTGTAAAAAAAAAACCAGATTTTACCTTTACCATCAGAGGTGGTATGTACAGCTTGCATGTTCTAGGCATTGGAGAATTAAGTATACATCTCATTATAGAGAATAGCTAGCAATCCATTGGTGTGGATAACATATATACCTGTGTAAATATATGAAGATCAGCTCAGTAAGGATTAGGTGTCTAGGGTGGATAAGTATACATTTTTTTTCCTATTGTAAATAACTAGTTAGGTAATGTCATGTAATTAGATATGTTACAGTATAGCAATATGTAGTTGCTATTGTTATTTATAGGCCTATTTATTATAGGCAGCATTATTAAGTTATTTTTCGAGAGGAAGAAATTTACAGAAAAGCTGACTTAGTATAATTGTACAATAGAAATTTAAAATTAATGAGAAAAAAAAAACCTAAACAAATTGTACTGAAACTAACAATACTTACCATTAACTAAGAAAATACAAAGAGGCCTAATTACAGAACAGAAAGTGGCAAAGCAATACAATACAACCATTAGTTTTTATTAAAAAAGAAGAATCATTAAAAATATTTTAAAAAAATCATGGCTTTAACATGAAAGTGACAAACTTTGAAGGAGTGCAGCCCCACCCAAAGTATATATCTGATACCTAGTACAGTGGTATGCATTGGTATAAGTTTAAATGTGCCATTTGCAGAAGAAAAAATGAAAGGTCACAAATTGAAAGAATCCATTGTTAATGCTAATCTGTTAAAGATGGAGCCCTAATAGGCAGCTAGTACAAATATGATATTCAATCATAAAGGATATGCCCTTGATAGGCCTACATAACTGAATTATCAATAACAAAAAAACATAGTCCTGCACCTCAGATTTACTACATAATAGACAGGACAGACTGCGATAGATTACACCTGTATCTTGACAATGTGATTGGCTGTAAGTTTATGTGAATCAAAAGTTCATTGACATAACAGTAGCAGGGATAAATAAATTTGAAGAACGAATTATCCATCAATCAATAACCTTAACATCACAGGCTTTAAAGTGACAGATAATCCATTATCATTAGTGTTAACTCAGCCTTAAGCTGGTAATCTATGGCTGAAAAACAGGACTAAAAAGCTTTATCTCCAAGGAGTTTGAAAAGCTAAGGTAGAAATTCTCCCAGTCCCATTGGTTTTAAGAGTTATCAGTCCTGTTATCGGCATGACTAATCATGCATTTAACTGTTGTCCTATACTCTAAAAAGCAAATACTATAGGCTAAAAAGCAACCATTTATCTATTTATGTCAATACACCTAAATTACTCGCAACAATTGACACAATAAGGACACAGGCCCTGGGAAAATTATCCTCGCAAATGAAGTTTTAAAGTGCTGTGGTTATATACCATAGAAATTTCATTCTGTTTTTCATTGAAGGCTAAATATTATTGTGTTTTAAAAGGCTTCATTATCCTTCGCTGGCTAAAATTAAGAATTAGCTCTCCCACAGTGACGGTCAGTGACTAAGAGTAAATTAGTGCTTCGAATTGAAGCACCGGCGCCTAACAGGATAAGTAATGAGAAAGATACTAAGTACATCACAGAACATAGGTAATAGATTTTGACGCGGATAAGCCACTTATAATAGCTCATTTGAATAATTCAAGAATGTAACGAGCTGCAGACCACATTACAAACAAAAATTTAGTGCTAAAGAATAGAAAATGTATTTTTTTTACTAAAAATGTTGTAATAGTCTTATTTAATTATTATTAATGAGAATCTCCCAATAGTTGAGTGGTGTGTTTAAAAAATATCTGTTTACTGCAAAACTGGAGAAATTTTTGTAAGATTTTCAGGAGAATTACTGACTAAATAAATAATTTTCCCACTTAGTTCACAGTGAATAGGCCTATTTGTTTTAAAAATATACATCCTGATTTCCTTTAGTTCTTTGGAGATGACAATTGTGATATATATTTATATTATGACTATGTCTATCTTTCATTTCATAACAAAATATTATAGACAATAAAATGGCTAATTGAATTTACAATTGCACTGTCATCACAACTGCTCGTCATCTGTCGAAGTGGGGAGTGAGATTTTACAATCACAAGGGGCAATCACAACAATACACTTCAAAGGCTTCACAGCACTAACGACCTCCGCATCAAGCTCCGTTGAGGGCTCTTTACTTAAGCCGCTCCAGGCTCTTCAGTGAAAGCCAGAACACCAGAAAGAACCTTGACGAGATATCAAGAGTGTGGTTTTGAGGACACTTTTTAAAAAATCTTGAGCCTGCAAAACCAGATTATGCGTCCATTCACAGTTAGCCCATTAACATATTTTCAAGTGTCTTACTGTGTAAGAGCTCTCTCAAAGAAGTCGTTTGAATTCATCAGTGTTAAACCAATTTTTTTTATCGAGATCATCGAAAGAAACGATGGGAAAAATTTTGCCAGAAGGACCCTTAGAGTAGCAAATACTTCTCTTATCTCTGGCAATAATCTTCTTCATCTTTATACTGGTAATGCATTTTTGGAAATGAAATAATTTTAGTAAAATTAGTTCTGCCATAGGTACTGGTGAACACAAGTTTCCCAGCTTTATGATAAGAATACGGAATATATATA